>NC_044397.1:13641576-13821576 GCF_006542625.1 Nomascus leucogenys
AACCTTTCCTCTTTGTGTACTCTTGATCCCTTTGTGGAAGAGCAGTTGATTGTGTATGCATGGGTTTATTTCTGGGCTTTCTATTCAGTTCCATTTGTCTATATGTTTGCCATGCCAGTACCATGCTGTTTTAATCACTGTAGCTTTATAGCATATTCTGAAATCAGAGGCTGTAATGCCTTCAGCTTTGTTCTTCTTTCTCAAGATTGCTTTTGTTATTTGGGGCATTTGTAGTTCCATATAAATTTTGGGACTTTTTTTTGTTCTGTGAAAATGGCCATTGGAATTTTGACAGGGTTTGCATTGAAATTTGCAATAGATTGCTTTGGATAATATGGCCATTTTAACAATATTAAGTCTTCTAATCCATAAACACAGGATATCTTTCCATTTATTTGTGTCTTATTTAATTACTTTCACTAACATTTCATGTTTTAGTGTACAGGTCTTTCACCTCCTTAGTTAAGTTTATTCCTAAGTATTTTATTCTTCCTGATGCTATGGTAGATTGTATGGTTTCTTGATTTCCTTTTCAGATAGTTTGTTATTGGTGTGTAAAAATGTAACTGATTTTTGTGTGTTAATTTTTTGCCCTGAAAACTTACTGAATTCACATTTCTGACAGTTTTTTTGTGGCGTTGTGAGGATTTTCTAAATATAAAATCATATCATCTGCAAACATAGATGATTTTATTATGTAATTGTCTTAATTTCACTTAATAAACGATTTGCTTTGACTTTTTCATGATAGAAATAAGATATTCTAGATATATAAGTATATATGCTGGCTATTTTAAAGAGGTTATTTGACTTGTAGAAATATATTTAAATTAAGGTATTTATATAACACTTTTGAATATAGGTAAAAAGATACATAGATGTGTTTTATTAAAGCCTCGTTAAGTTTTCTTTAAATACTAGATTATAGTGTCAATGATTTACTTACATGGATATTGTTGCTGTTTTTCTCTTAACACAATTATATTAAATTTTAATGACATCAATTGTAATATCTAACTGGTATCTGGAAGCTTGTGGAGAGCCCAAAGGTTTTATACAAATTTATATGTGTAAAGCTTTCACTGATATACTTTGCCAGTAGATATTTTACCTTGAGTAGTCAGCTCTGCAAATCCCTTCCCACAAAAGATTAAAAACATCCTCCTATTACATCTAGAGATTTCTTTTTGTTATTCAAAGCCATGAATAAATTTAGGAAAATGTATATGATTTTAATGCCTTAAACCAGAAAGCTTCCTTGATTCCTATTAAAAAATGGAATATTTAATGTTTTCCTTCTTCTGTGGTACTTTTTTTGATATTGTAGCAAAGAACAAAAAAGAATTCTGAGAACCTATAAAACAAAAAACTGTGTTTGAAGTATTATAATAAAACACCCTTCTTCCTTTAATGCTAAGTCCCTTTTTAATGAAGATCCTCTGGCAGCTCTTGAATGTATAACTAGTTTATATCATGGGATGAAGCTGTCTGTTCTGATGATTGACATGAGCCCACATTACAATGTGATTCTGAAAATTAGTCCATAGAGGTCCTTTTCAGGTACTTCTCAGACTGAGAGCTGCCCTCCAACTACAGTAGAGCCTTTTTAACCCCACTCATTGGTATTCTAATCTGGAAGTGCTGTCCTGCCTTTTAAATAACTCAAGCATTCAGGCTCGTACCCCCCTTGACACATTACTTAGCCAAAGGATTCAAATGAGATTCAAGAAACATGCAGTACAGCACAAAGGGATTGGAATATGCACAATTAATAATCACACAGTTAATTCATTTTTAATGCAAGGAGGATTTCTGAAATTTCACATTCAGATTTGTAACACAAAGTAATAGCTGTCTATCCTGATTACATTTTCAAAATCTCAAAATATAAGCACTGCTCTTAAGTAATTATTTTTATTTTAAATAGATTCTCCTGAAGGAAAGCTTTAAATAACATTAAGGTTATGAAGCAAACTGATAAAATTTGCAAGTGGGGCTCCCTTCAATCCAGATATTGTTTAAGTAAATAAACAGATTTTGAGTATTTACAAAAATGGAAAGAAGATACATCTCTGATTAGGAAAGGCTTTGATGGGGTTTCGATTATCTTGGGTCCAAACCAGTCAGCTGCTTTACACAGTACCGTCATTCATATCTCACATTGTTTTCTTTTTGATACATATTCCTATATCCAGTGTTAAAGGTCATGTTGCCCACGTTTGAGAAGTGTGTATGAGTTTATTGCAATAAGAATGTCTGTAAAACTACAATTGTCCTAAGATTTTAGAACTACCCCCAGGAAGACAACCAGTCATTAAATCAATAATTAGTTGCTAGATTCTTTCTATGTATGGGTGAAAAGTAAATTCATTTATTCACCATTTATGGATGGCATGTCTTCTACATGCCAGATCCTGAGGATGAAAGCAGTAAACAAAACAGATAAAGTTCCAGCTCATACAATGTATATTCTAGTACACAAATTAATAAAATAAATTCAAAGAATAGTAAGTTCTATGCAGGAAAAAAAAGCATGGCTAAGAGAATGGTGTGACAGGTTTGGGTAGGAGGGAGGGGAATTGGAATATGAGTAAGAGACCTAACAGGGTAACATACAGGTCAGAGAAAGAAGCAGAAACAAAGCCCTGAGAAGGTCGTGAGCTCCTCAAGTTTGAAGAAGACAAATATGGCTGGAGCAAGAATTGAGTGAGCAGATAAAATATCTCACAATCAATTGGTTCATCCATTTTTGAACCTAAATGAGCCATTATATTATTGCATAATCTATTTAGATCTACTGTGTTTCTCCTTATAGAAATGGCCTGGGAATTAGCAGGATAAAACATACAGAACATGGAGCAAGCAAGGTAACACTGTAGGGAATTGGAGTAAAGTGATGACCTCTTTTTTTTAAACACTCAGCTGCATTGACTGCCTGCAATAATTATTGGGTGGCTTGATACTTGCAGCATCAACATTATCATGTATTTTTAAATCATTTATGCTTTATTACAATGACTTGCAATCATAGCTATGGAAGCTTCACAGTGAACTTAAATTCTGCAACTGAACATTTCGTCACAGGATATTTGTACCAGTACTTTTCCAAATGATTCAATACCTCTACCTTAATTTTTCTTCCTCATCCTTAAGCCCCACCGCACTTTAACCCAAAGTAAAAGGAGGAAAAGTCTGTACAATTGTTCTTTCATGCAAGCTAGGCTGTGTCTGAAATCTTAAACATGGTTGGCATAACCCTGTCGTATGGAATAAGGGACTTGTACGCTTTTGGAGTACACACCATGTCTTCAGACTCTGGTTTGGAAAGTAGCTCCAACCAGGGATCTGATGCTATCTTCCAATGATTTCTGCAACCTGTTTCTTAAAAGTGCAAGCAGCTTTTTGGCATCTGCTATAGAGTCTCCCGGACTAATTCATTGCTGGCTGTCATCAAGAAAGGGAAGTGGTTCCATCTTTTTTCTTTCCTTCTGTCTTTTTCCATTTTTCTTCTATCCTTTCCTTCCTTTTTTTCTTCTTATTTTACTTTACTTATTGTAAATTATTGAGATTGACACATGACCTTAACCTAGACCACCAATGCCAGTTTTCAGGCATGACTTGAGCTCTCAATCTCCACATCACAGTAAAAGATAAACTAGTTTAATTTGATGTCTTACTTTTACTAGTGTCCTGAAAGGTGAAATCATTCATGCATAGGTAATTGCTCCAGTGAGTTTCCTTGATCTGCATGTGTGATTGTAATTTTTAAATATCAAGTGTGTAGTTGCTGGGAGAGATTTTAAAAGCAAATGTTTTTAATGCATGGTTGACACATTTCATTCCCAACTGATTATATTATTTACAATATTAATGAACCTGATATTCTTTCCCCCATCAAAGGCAACATTAGGTTGTTCTAATGCTCAGTAGTGTGACCAATGCATGCTTTTGTCTGGGAGAAAACAAGGAAGAAAGCTTAGCTCTCCCCCTAATATGTTATCCTCTGCCGTGCTTTGCACAACCCATATGTTGATCTGGTGCACAGAGCTCAAATTAGGTCACAATCTTGAATGCCTGAAATATAAAAATTGAGAGGCATTTAGCATTAAACCCTTAATATCATTGTCCTTGAATAAAGTTGAATATTGAAGTGAAATTATGACAAAAATTGGTAGGAGGTACACAAAACTCCCATATTAGTTATATCTTTCAGGAGATTAATTCATTAAAAATTATTGCTATTAGTGAATTTTAAAGCAATAAAATAAATTGAAATCCCTTCTATGGAAGCTTTCCCCTTGCAGGCTGTGTCAGGTCTAATGTCAAAAGATACAATTTTAGGGCTGGTTTGATGGCTCCTGCTTGTCATCTTAGCATTTTGGGAGGCTGAGGTGGGAGGATTGCCCAGGAGTTTGAGACTAGCCTGGACAACACAGTGAGATCCCATTTCTACTAAAAATTTAAAGGAATTATTAAATGCGTATGTGTGACGGCATGCACCTGTAGTCCTAGCTACTTGGAAGGCTGAGTGAGGAAGATTGTTTGAGCCCAGGAGTTCAAGGTTGCAGTGAGTTATTATCATGCTACTGCATGCTAGATTGGGTGACAGAGTGAAATCTGATTTTTTTAAAAAAAGATACCATTTTATATTCATGATTTTGTATCCACGGGTATTTCCTTTGTCAAATACCACAACTGGATTATTTAGAGAAATCTGATGCCTAATTCCATGGGTGGTCATTTTGGTGATGAAATAACATTACCTCAATATCGTGAAGCAGATTTAAATAAAATCCAATTTAATTTTGTCCTTGCCTTTTGAAAAGCACAATGCCTCCAAAGCAAGGAAGGAGAAAAGAATTCCTCTCATCAATTTCTACATAACCCCAACTACAACTTAGGAATCAGAATAAACCACAAAGCATTTTATCCATGTGGCTCTGCCTGTCCATAGGTCAGGTATGCTTCCTAAGATCTGATTATAGAAGGCCAGTGAGACAGAGTGTTCGAGATCATCTTCCTACAAAGCTGTGAGATGCAGCCTTTGGCTCAAAGTGAAGAAGACGCAGAGGGAGCAAATAATCTTAGCAGTCTCTACAATAGTGTATTAGTCTGTTTTCATGCTGCTAATAAAGACATACCCAAGACTGGGTAATTTGTAAGGGCAAGAGGTTTAATTGTCTCACAGTTCCACATGGCTGGGGAGGCCTCACAATCATGGTGGAAGGCAAAGGAGTGGCAAAGTCGTATTTTACATGGCAGCAGGCAAAGAGAGCATGTGCAGGGGACACGTTCCCCTTTATAAAACCATCGGATCTTGTGAGACTTGTTTACTATCATGAGAACAGCACAGGTAAAACCTGCCCCCAGGATTCAATTACTTCCCACAGGGTCCCTCCCATGACACATGGGAATCATGGGAGCTACAATTCAAAATGAGATTTGGTGGGGGACACAGCCAAACCATATCAAATAGCGTTTCAACCACCCCACTCCCATCATATATCTTTAAAAGGAAAAGATGAATTGACTGAAAATGGGCATCTTTCATGCCATGTTCAAAAAAGAGAAGGAAAAAAATTATTTGGGTTTTTCAGTTTTAATCTCTCTACCATGAGGGGGAAATATGTGGAAAGACAAGGCAATTGCACTTGTTATTTATACTTAGGTTAGGTAAGGATCACTTTAAATGTGTAGGCTTCCTAATTATCACAACACATTTAATAATGGATAGGTTCATAAAGAGTTGTCATAGCATATAGATTAGAAAGAATTCATATTATAAGTAAATTTATTTACAGGTCCGTATCTACAGGAGAATTGCACAAAAAGATAGTCATAATAAGTCATAATAAGTCTATCAGCACACTCTCTATGTGCTGATAGATATTCATATTGTGCAGCAATAGTCAATATGACTATAATATTGACTAATGTTAAAGTAAGAAAACTGAAATGTCTTAACTAGAGGGTGTGATTCTTATCTCACTCATTTAAAAAAAGATTGTTTTCAGATTCTTTTACCCTTTTAAGTTCAAGGTACAAGTATAAGTTTGTCACATAGGTAAACTTGTGTCATGGGGGTTTGTTGTACAGAGTATTTCATCACTCAGGTATTAAAACAGGACCCAATATTTATCTTTTCTGCTCCTCTTGCTCCTTCCACCCTTCAGCCTCAAGTGGACCTCAATATCTGTTGTTTCCTTCTTTGTGTTTATTAGTTCCCATCATTTAGCTTCCACTTAAAAGTGAGAATATGTGGTAGTTGGTTTTCTGTTCCTGTGTTAGTTTGCTAAGAATGATGGCCTCCAGCTCCATCCATGTCCCTGCAAAGGACATGACCTTATTATTTTTTATGGCTGCATAGTATTCCATGGTATGTATATAACACACTTTCTTTATCCAGTCTATCATTGATGGTCATTTAGTTTCATTCTAGGTCTTTGCCATTGTGAATAGTACTTTAATGAATATACAAAAGATATAAACCATTCTGTTATCTTGTTTATTTTTATTTATTTGCTTATTTTTGAGATAAAATCTCACTCTGTCTCCCAGGCTGGAGTGCAGTGTCCTCCAACTCCTGGATTCAAGCGATTCTCCTACCTCAGCCTTCCGAGTAGCTGGGATTACAAGTGCACACCACCAAGCCTGGTTAATTTTTGTATTTTGAGTAGAGATAAGGTTTCACCATGTTGGCCAGGCAGGTCTCAAAGTCCTGACCTCAGGTGATCTGCCCTCTTAGGCCCCTCTAAGTGCTAGGATTACAGGCATGAGCCATTGTGCCCAGCCTATTACCTTGTTCATCTTTTCTGACTACTTCTGCTCTGAGTCTGTGTATTCACTAAAGAGAAGACAATTTGGGATACATTCATAGATGTTTATTTTCTATTCCACTTTAGATTTGTGTTGTCATCTCGTCCAAAGATTTTGAGGTATTTTCCAAAAATGTTTGGGAATATAATTGACTTCACTAACAGGAATTCAAAGGAATTAAACAGAACAAGAATAATAGCAGAAAATCAATCACCAAGGTACTTGAGTTGAAAAACACATCATATTTTCTCTGAATTAAAGTGCTCACTATTCTGCTCTAAAAAAGTTTTTAAGTGAATAATTTATTCTGTATACTCCAAATTTTAAATATCTATATACTCCAAGTTCTCACCTTTGAAATGAGAGCATCTTTCTCTACCAGGACTTGCTCTAGGTAGTTAAGGTGAGAGGCTGATTTGCAGACCCTCATGGAGACATAACAATGCTGTGATCGTCAAGCACTTGTCCTCAGCAATTCCCTCTCACAGTTCATTTTATGGTTTGAAACAGCATTACCAGAAGGTTCCTATTATGTGAGAGATATATCAAATTAATGATTTGGACCCCATTGATACATTAACTAAGACGCATTAAATACTTAGCGTGTATTCCACAAAATACTAGATACAACAGTATTTGTGAAAAGAATAAAATTATATCAAGAATTCAAACTTCATGTAATCTAACTTTTTTCATATATTATTTTCCAATCGTTGATAACACACACAGCCATATAAAGTATTTTAACAATATTTTCTCATTCAATTTATAGCTTCTGTCTTTATTATAATTCTTTGTGGCTACCTAAGTTTGGAGAGCTGTTGTCCCATGGTATTTGACTGTTTAGGTTGTATTCAATTGTTTGAGCTATTTTTAGATGATTGTGAATGTAAATAGTACCTAAATCGGTACATATTATTATCTCTGGATTAACAAGATTTCCCTCCTTAGCAGAAATTGCAAGTAGTGCCTGTTGCACACATTTAAAAATCACCTTGATTTGATGATACTCTTGGGTACGATTTCAATTCTCTCATTTTGGAGAGCTTTCTCATCATAAATATATTTTAAAACACAAAACGAGGTGATTTGGCCCATTTTGCTATGTATATAATTTAACCTTCAAAGGCTTATGGTCTATGGAGCAAACAGGTTAATAGGGAGGTTTTAAAAAGACATTTTTTCATCTGATGGGACATAATCGTTCCTAAGGAGCTGTTATGGTCCATTGTATAAATCCTTCAAATTCATGGACTATTGGCCCAAAACACAGTAATGGAGCTTGTAGAGCATTGAAAATCTATCATGTTAATATAGCTGCTGCATATGCAGAGTATGAAGTTTACTCTCCCGTCCATGCCTTAGGGATTTGTATGTAATTCTCATATTAATAGGACTGATTTCTTTACCCCTGATGGGATGTTTTGCCAAGCCCGTTACAAGCTAAGCAAAAAAGAGATCTTCTCAGGATTTGCACTGAAACTAGTGATAATAACATATGCCTGGAAAATACTGTCATGTCTAACAAAAATATTTGCTTGCTCAGAATTCCCAGAGGAATCACACCACTTCACATTTGTAAAGCAACAAAGAGCTTTTTTTAAGTTGTTAGTTTACAAATCAGCACCTGAAATTATTCAGTCATATTCAGTTAAGTGCCAAAGTACAGTCCCTTCAAAACTTCTTTCATTGATGTTGGCAAGAATGGTTTTGTTCTGAACACATGTGTATATTTCTAATTTTAAAGACTCGTGGGCCTTTTTGGAAAACATAAGGGGCTCTGAGCCACAACGTCTCAATTCCCCTTAATCTTGTTTTCCTCCTTTCCCCGCATAGCTGTAAAAGCCAAGGCTACTGGCAGTGGCATTTTATTGGTCACTCAGAGCACAGATCTGCAATGTCAGAGAACCCTTGATCCTAAGCTCTGTGTCTGTCCTTAGCTGCACAGACGTAATAGGGATGAACAGGCTGGAGCCAAAGCAGGGTATAATCAAGTCTATAAGGACCCCCTTCATCCATTTAGGCCCTCTGATGGAAGAGTGCTGACAGTTGAAGGAATATTTCTATATGCTTTTAATCTAACTAGAAAGGAAAAAAGGAGATGAAATAATGTCTTCCCTGTGTATTAACAATGTTAAACCATTTTCCAGAGGTATATTATCATCAATAGATTCAATGTGATTCTAACAACTGTTTTTACTTTAATTGACATGTCAAGGGCTTGGCAAGTATTAATTTCTTCATTACTATCTTCACTACCCTTCTGCCGACTGTGCCACTGCCAAAGGTGATTCTCAAAGGATTCAGGCAAAGCCAACCCTCCCTGCAATATTCAGGGCATTTCTTTGTTACATGATGTGAGAGTTGCTGAGGCAAATACAAAGGTGTGCCAAGAGGGTGCTATCTCAATTCTGAAAACCTCAACCAGATTCAAAGAGTGGAGCTTGTCTGATCATTTTTATTGATGAGTTTCTTGTCATTTTCTCCAAGTAGGAGACAAATTTGGCAGGAAGTTAGACTGTACATTTTTATCCTGGTTTTTACATTTTTTATCTCTATACCATTTTGTTACTCAGATTTGTTGCTGGGTCCCACATTCACTCTGCCCAGCTCAGGATGGTGAATTTGTTATCTACTGCTACTTCCCGGTTGCCAAGGATTCAATATCACATCCCCCATTGAATCAAGTTCATTTCCTTGCTGTAAATGTCCATTAAAAAGTTAAAATGAGGTTGTATAAATCCCCTTTTCTACTTAACTCAGTTTGAATTGGGTTGTCTGTCACTTGCAACCAAAAGATCCTAACAAATTCATTGAGCAATTTTGGCAAAGTCACATCAGTTTTCTCTTCAGAAAAAAAACGGAACTAGTAATTATTTCTTGTGAAGATGACAATGGTTTATTTAAGTTACTATCTTACCAAAAATGTGGGCTCAAAAATATTTTCTTTAAAAAGTTAAAATGAGATTGTAATTTTTAAAAAGTTAAGCAAGACTTATGTTTGTGTTTCCTTACTAGTTCATAAGGAGAACACTTTTTTTAAGTGTGTATATAGATGCTACTAAATTGACTTTATTGATTCAGCATGGCTACCATCCCATTTTGTAGAGAAAGTATCTCCCTTTCTTTGAAATCTAGCCCCATCTTTCCACTTCTTTCATCTGAATATAGTAAGCTACCACGTAGTATGATGACACACAACTGCTGACCACAGCTGGTTGATTCAGGAAAGGGTTCCTAATCCAAGTAAGACAAATCAATTGATTCTCTAGTTACTGTCCCCTGGCTACAAACAGCTATCCATCAGTAGGCACCCTGCTGAAGCTGAACCCATCAAGAACTGTCCCAGAATTTTAGAAAAAGAAAAATGTCTGCAAAATCGTTTCTCCCTGGGAATTTGATGCTGTGCTATATGCAATGAATGAGAAGTCATTTGCCATGTCCTCTGCTTGGAAGACTGGAAGAGCAGTGATAGCTGGTCTGCTATCCATGTCCAAAGACCATGGAAGACAGATATGTAGGGAGAATCCTAATACTACTTTTGTCCCTGAATGCAATTGTTATTTTGTGCTTGCTTTGTGAAGATCATGGTATCGCTAAAATAAATTTCTCCTTCTTAAATTAAAACATGAATTAAATTGTTGTTACATACAACCTAAAGTCCTAATATATACATAAGTTTATTTCTTAATTATAAAATATATTTTAGTAATAGAATAATGTAAATCATTTTATAATTATTATATAATTTGTCCTATTTGGAATAAACAAATAGTTGAAATTGATTTTAAATACAATTTCAGAAAAATGTAGATCTCCTTCGAAGTTTTTAAAATAGCACACTAATTTTGATGTCATATAAGCCAATCCTAAATTCTAGGGCTCAATTGACAACAGAAACCTCAGTTTTACATTTTAACTGTATTTAACTGTACTTAAATTAACTTTGGTTGATGATGTGTTTATTTTAGGCCTTAAGGTAAGCCTCAAAAGTCCTCAAAATACTGTGTCTAAAATGTATTCATTGATATAATTTATTTTGGAGCTAAAAGTAAACCCAGAAGCATTCCATACCTTCCATTTTTTTTCAAATGGTATAGTGGTAGCTAAATAAGGGGTCTCAGTGAGGGATTTATGAGTTGGTCATTAAAATACATCAATGAGAACAAGAGTCTTCTGTCACAGGAAATATAAAAAGTTTTGCATTATGGTTTGGGTGTGAAACGACCCCTCATCAATTGCTTAAGCCAGTGAAAGTATTTAAAAAGATGAACATCTTCATATTTTTATAAGCTAATCTAAACTTAGATGGATTTCAAAAAAATGGAAAAATGAAAACAAAAATAGCATTAATCTTTTATCTACTATGTACCAGATATTGAATATTATTTGGCTTCCTAAGATTGAGTGACCTATACTGGCAAAATAAAATAAATATAAGTTGAGAATATTGAGAATCGACTCTGATTCATTCTTATTTAGCTCACTTTCACAGGTTGCCTCCATTAAATTCCTTTAATATATGACTCATGAGAACATAGAATTTTATTTAGCTATTAATGACATTGATTTATAGAGGTAAGATGTGTTTTATAAAAACAGAAATTACACTTTCTTTTTAAATAGAGGTAAAGAATGTACAAAAATAATTCAGACACATTTGTAGTCAATAAAGCATTCAAAGTTACTCCTCCACCATGGTTCACAGATAACTTTTTCTACATATGTGTTGCAAATTTAACAGTAACAACTAAAGTAACAGAAATGGGGCAAATAGCTTTGAAGGAAGCAGAGAGGAGTAAAAAAGAAAATTAAAATAGTTTTTTTTTCCCAAGAAAGGAAGGAAAGGAGAAAATTATCCAATAAAAAAAAACACGGTAAGCTGAGAATATAAAATAATAATATAGAAATTAGATCAAATATTTTAACAATTATAATAAATGTAAATGGCTTAGACTCACCAATTAAAAGTCTGAAATTCTCAGATTGGAGTTTAAAAATCCAATACAGTAATACAACTGAAAAGAAAATCATAGACCAGCAATGCAATAACCAAAAGAAAGTTGATGAGGCAATGGTAACATTGGCAAAATAGAAAAGCAAAACTAACATATTAACAGAGTTAAAGAATACAGAAAAGAAAAACAAAAAAGGTCATCCCAAGAAGAATAAAAATCATGAATTTGTATGCAGCTAATGATGTAGCCTAAAAATAAGTAACAGAAAAATAAACTGAACTACAAAGAAAAATTTGACAAATTTAAGCCATAAATGAAGATATCAAACAATTTTCAATCATGTGAGTGATTTATAAATCATACATAATAATTTATAGCCATATGTGTATATGAAATATTAAATATGTCTTTAAAAGTCTTAGCATGAGGGAAAAATATTATTTCAAAACAACAATCATGTACGGAGAATTTCTTGAATGCTTTTCTGGGGGAAACCAAAGGATATGTTGCCATAAGTATAATTCATTCTCATATTCTCTCTCTGTGTGTGTTTGTGTTTGTGTTTGTGTGTGTGTGTGTGTGTGTCTGTCTCCCTGTCTTTCTCTGCTCTGTCTTTACACTCTTTTTTCTATAAGTAGGAAGACTTTTACTTGAATAGGACTCATTTCTAAGCACAAAAATTATACAAAGAGCCCAAAAGGAAAAATCAATATGTTTGAAGTCATTGCCAATATATAAGAGAAGCCAGAGAGATGGTTATGCCAAATGTGATAAAGCAAGGTTTAATAGTCTTAATACACAAGGAATTTCTCCACATTTATAAACACAAACAAAACTCATTTGTAAAATGGGAACAAGATATTTAAAAATAATAATACAACATTTTATGTTCTTCTTGAATTGTTATCAAGATTTTTGTTCATTTGTTTCCTAATTTAGGCTAAACATTATACCACAAGGAGCCTCAAATTTTGCACTCTATATTACTTCTCTTATACTGTTTCCGTATTTTTACACACACAAAAATGGGAAAGTACTATGACCCTTCACGGTAAGGTAACGTTGTAACTGCTCATCTATAATATTTAGACTTGCTCCATGTAATACAATGTGGAGTAAACATTTACTTACACATCTTATTATATTTGCCATATATGCAAATCTAAATAGTCAGGAATAGGAAATCTTAATTCAGGTTCAGAAAAAACCTTAACTGAAGTGCCCAAAGAATTTTGAAAAAATTAAGACCAGAGTTATCCAGTTGATTTCCTAAATGCTTCCTTTCATTTTTTTTTTAGTCTTGGATTACTAATGGACAAAATTTATTATGTAAATTACAAGAGATTAATAAAATGTCTAGTAGAGAAAGAACCTCCCTTCCTGGATGCTATTCCACGTTTAGATACATAAAATGGTGAAAGTATCAGGGACTCTTCAGAACACGAGCTGGTTCACTTGGCTTGTAGGCTTGCAGTATGTTTTCTCTGGATTTCTTGCCTCCTCACATGCAGAAGCAAGTAAGGCATTTCTTATCTGGGCATAATGCCAGTCCTCCTTTCAGCTGCTTCTGAATAAGCTAGCTGTTTCTAAAACATGGTCCCTCAGTAGGACCTAGCAGCCAAGTCTGTAGGAGTCTCTCCCCTGCAAGGCACACACCGAGCACAAGCTCCTCGATGCTGGCCCTTTTCTGACTATGGTTATTGGTCTTGTCAGCCTAATGCTCTGCACTGAATTGTCTTCAGTATGTCATTTTCCACAGACCTCAAGGAGCTTATGTGCTGTTACTTATTTGACAATAAGGTCGTAAGCACATTTTGCCTGTCAAGCATATGTATGATCAAAAAGGTGTGCCCCCTGCTCATTTATGTTCATGCTGTAAATCTGCTTTCTGGCCTTAGAGCTGATCTCATCAGGGGTAAACCTGGAGCAGCACTTCCAGACAGTTATATTGAGCTTGTAACCCTGTGTGGCGTATTGGCCTTTTCTTTTTGTGAATCAAGACATAAGCCCTGCCTCAGCAAATTTAAATAGACAGTTATTGAGATCAACAGGATCTTCCTTGCAAGATGTCCAGAAATTGCCCAGTTGAAATATTAAAAATGGAGTACTTTCACTGGCCTAGTGTGAATCATGTTTTAGTTCTCTGTGCCTGCTTCACATCTGTAAAAAAAATATTCTTGCTAGAAAAGGAAGTTTGTTGGTTCAGTGGTAGACCACTGTCACTTGATGTCTGTTCTTGTATCGATACATCCCCCAGAGGCTCAGCTGCTGGTGTCTATGGAACTGCAGGTTGGAATCCTTTTTGCTTTTTGTGATGGCTTTGCACTGTGCCAGCTGAGTTAAGCTGGAGCTTTGTTTCCCAGAACTGCCTTTTTTGATGGTGGTAGGTTAGGGTTGACCACGATAATAATTTGCACGCAAGATTTGGAAGAAGTAAAGGAGCAACCATTTCTACTTTGGGAATGTTTGCTGCAGTTCACACATTGCTGTGATCTGCTGACTCACCCCATCGGTGTGGGGCACTAACTGGGCCACCAGCAACTCTAGCAGCTCCCGTAGGGTCTCCTTTTTTAGCTTCTCTGAATCTCGGATCATGTGCATGGGCAGCACCAAGGTGAAGGCTGCATCAGGTCACCTGGATCAGTGATGTTGGAGGCAGCGAGAGACAGGTGCCAGTTCCAGTTTGTCCTTGCTCTTCCCCACTTCCTGTCCATTATTAATTCCCAGCTGTTTGCTTTGCCAACATCATGACCGGTACAAGAAACAGGAGCAACAATCTTCTATACATGGTTTAACCAGCTCCCAAATTGCATAAAATTAACTCTGTAACAAATCCTTTATTTTGTGTCACTCATAAGGTCTCTCCAAATCTGGCCAATCTGTAATCTATACACTGTGGTTGAGAGTTCTCTTATCATTCATTTTATATGGAACAACAAGAAGGGCAAACATTTTCCCCTTTCCCCATTCGGTGGATGAACTGGTAGCTTTTTTTTTGTATTGGAAAGATGGTAAGATTTTAATCCTTTAGTGTTCGTGTCCCTCCTGCACTCTTGCGCTTCTGGTTAAGTAGAGAGAGTAACTATCTGTCCCTTGGTGAATATAATGCCAAACCACACATGACACCCACTTCATACTCCCTATTAAAATTTTACAGGTCAAAAATCCAAAACCCACTTAATAAAAATTGTTCTTCATCATAAGTGACAGGAAAGAACAGGTCAATCTATGGAATAATTGTGCAGTAATTAGAAACTTTGTAGTTGATAAAGTGTGACTGCTAATCGATGTTTGGCTAATTAATCAATATTTTAATCATTAGACCTTTTAAATTCATTTTAATGAGCATTTTCTCTAATTCCCCTGATCTCACTGCTTCCAATGTTTCTTTTATCACTGTTAAAGAACACAGCAAAGATTTGTCTGTTCTGAGTGTCCAGCATATCTAAAGACTTTGTAGAGTGATGCACCTCATGTACATAGAGATATCCAAGTGCCCAGATTTAGGTGATTAAACAAGAAAGGTATAAAGTCACCACGTTATCATGCAACATTTGCTTAATGGCAAAAAGTTATGATTTAGAACATCACGTTAAAACCATCATAAACTTTCCATTCTCAAAGGATGTTTGGAAAATTGTGTTTCTTACCCACTGTTAAAATTGGGCAGTGTTCATGAAATCTTTATGTCTCCTATGTCACAGTCCGTATTTGCTCTCATGCTGTGTCATAGCTTCCATGAGTATGCATGCCCATTATTTTGTCCTCCTTTTCCTTGTCCTCTTTTTTCTTTTCCCCATTCTTCTTTTTTCACACTTACATCTTCTCTGCCTCTTTTTTCCCTCTTATTCATCAACACTCCCTCATCTTCAGCCTTTATGCTGCCCCAAATATCTCGACAGAAATGATTACAATTGAGATTTATGTGAATGATGTAAACGAGGACAACATTGGAGTAACACTTCTCCTTATTTAGCAAGAAAAGAAGTGAGGTTCATACAGGTTCAGAGGTGTGCCCAAAGGACACAGAGTCTAAAATATAACCTGAGTCCCCTAAGTATTATTTTATATATATATTCAATAATCTTCTTAAAGTGACATGGAAATTTGAATTGGTTTTTCAGTAGGTTTGAAAGAAAAATCTTTCATTTCCCTGTAGTCTTTGTGCAGCAGCTACCATTTCCCATAGTATTCATTCTAAATCTATTACACTAAAAGTAAAGACATAAGTTAAAAAATGTAGCAAGAAGTATTTTTGTATATGCCTTTAAGACATTCTTAGGAAGATGCCATCAGACAATGCAGTGGCTTAAACTGGGCACCTGTGAGAATATGGGGTTACAGTGCTGTAGGTCTTCCCAAATTACACTGTACACTGTGTAAGTACATGACAGTGCCTGACACGAACAGAGATTGGAATCACTGTGTCTGTACAGGTCTCAGAGAGTCTGAAACATTGAATATTAAATACTGCACCCTACTAAAGTACTTTTGGATATCCTGATTACTCTGTAAATTCACGACACTTTGTAAATTGCCATAGTCATTAATAAAAAGTATATTTAAAGATTGGCTATCAAGTACAATTGATTTGCTCTAGAATTTTGGTAATGATGTGTGTAGTAATCAGTAGAACTATTTGCAACATTCATAACTTTTCAGTTTTCTTTTCCTTCTGGGTACATGGTGAGATTACTACCACCTTTGATGTTAGATGTGGTCACTGACTTGCTTAGGCCAGCAGTGACATATATCTCACTTGAGGAAAAGGGTTAAGAACCAGTAGGTGACTTTCCATTTTCTCTGGCTTCTGTTGTCAAGGTTGTGAAGGTGAATCTCTGACAGCCTGTGTCTCTGCATGACGGCAAGGAGCACAGGGATCCCTGAGAACTGCATTGGGCATGTAGCATGAGCCCAAAGCGACTTAGTTGTACTGTCTTTCCTGACTAACAGAGCATGTTTTCAGAAAGTTGCAGGGCAGTTGACACTGTATACAACATCCTTCCTTTTCCCATCACTTAAAATAGCATTGCCCTCTACAATGTCATAAGAAAAACATACTCTTCTCACACATGGGTGTAAAAAAATCTAGGGAGCTAGGTTTTACGTGTGGATTTAGGTAATCAATCTCATTACTTTATGACAGTACCTTGTAGACTCTATTTCATGTTAGGACCACAGTATCTTATTGAACAAATTTAACTCACCTTCATCTTTTACAAAACCTAAATGTTCGCTTTTGCCTTGCTCCTTATTACTCAAGATTCACTATATCTGGTACATCTATTACCAGTGAATAAAATTCTTGAAGATGGATAGAAAATGCCTACAGTTATATCAGGATTTTTGATGCTTTCTAAGTAAGGAATTCACTGCAATTTTTAGGAAAAAAATCCCATAGGGACATCTTTATAATACATTTTCTTTTATATTACCTACAAAAAGCAAAATATCATGTTCAAAAAAGAAGGCCTTATTGATATCTAGTATTTTTATTTTGATAATTTCGCCCTCATATGTGTGGGTCTTATATTAATTAGTTAGCATCGTATTTTGACAGTCTTTGTCTGAGTGAGATCTTTTGACATAAAAGGGCAAGAATCCTGGAGGTAAGCCATTAAGATCCCGAACCATCAGACAGTAACAGATTTTGGGTTTTAGGGGGTCAAAAATAACACCACTGTTCCCAACCTGAGATCAGAACCAATTTAGAGAATGATACAGGAGTCAGACAGTTAGAGATCAAAATGTCAGCTTTATTACTGATAAAAGCAATAGTGAAGGACATAGCTTAGATAAGTCCTAATAGGCTTGCTAAGGCTCCTCTGAATTGAAGTCACCCCCCTTCCCATTACCACCGAACAGACAACAAACAAGCCCCCTGCAGTCCTGCAGTGGTAGGAGCACAGCCTGCTCTACCAACTTTATCACATGGCTGACAGCAGGTGGAAATCCACCTACTCTGTAGGCTGTCAGATTCCAGAAAGAAAAGCAAAAGGACAGGCTGCGGCAGGCATGTCTGGTTTATACTTGCAAACGAAATAAGCTGCTCCTTTTCTCCAGGAAAGAGAATGTAAGATGTAGTGAGTGATACTGAAGACATCATTCTTGGGCAGAGTTTCTCAACTGCAGCACTATTGACGTTTTACACTGGATAACTCCTTGTTGTAGGAAGCTGTCCTGTGCGTCGTATCTATCCAGGAAATATTAGTCTCACCCCTATTAGTTGTGGCAATCAAAATGTATCTAACTATTGCCAAATGACTGGGGTGGGAGTGAAAATGTAGAATTGCCCCGGTCGAGAGCCACTGCCTAAAGGCTTCTTTACTTGGAAGTGTGAGGAAAAAACAGTAAGTGTTTTCCATTACTGAAAACTAGCAAGCCAGTGAAAGTGATGACTAGATTTTAAGTTCTCTGACTACTTCTTTGTAAAGTAGATCCTAGAAAAGTGCCTTTCAGATTGGCCACAGTACAACAAAATTCTAAGCAATGATAATTCAGGCATTGTCAGAAGAAAAATCAATGTTCCTAGGAAGAAGAAAAAAGAAAATTGCCATCATTTCTATGATTATTTCAGAAAACATCAGTATTCACATGAATGTTATTAATAAGAATTAGCAGAGAAAGGTAAAGACAAAAAAGGGAAAAAAATAAAGGGGGTGAATATTACCAAATTAATCCCCCCAGTGTTTACATGTTTCCTATACACAGAAAATTCTAGATATTGTGGGGGATTATAAATTGTGTCTGTACTATATCATCTAAACTATATCTTCTCTGTCATGAAAAATATGGGCGTTATGACATAGACCCATAAAAAGTTCAATATCAATATCATGCAGGACGGGATTCAGTGCAATTCAGTCCTCATCTTTTGTCTTTTGGAATTTATCTTTTAACTCCCTGAAGTGAAGAAAGCCCTCGCTTTGTTTCCTTCCTCCTTCTGAAAGCCTAATACCTGTGTAGCTACAGAAGCTGTGCAGTCAAATATCAGAAAAGAAAAATCCTATCAGTAACAGGCCTTGGCTAGCTAAGGTTATGGCATAAGACAAGAAACGAGGAATAAGAGAATCAAGTGTACAGTGACAGAGAATAGACTAGACCTTATCATGGGGCCATTAACGGAAGTCATTTAAAGGGCAAAATGGAAATTGGATTAAAAAAATAGGGTTAAAAATGAAGACCCAACTAGGTAAGGGCTCTTAACTTTTTTGATGTCATTAAATATTTCAAGGATCTGACAAACTGTATATACCCTCTTCCCAAAGAAATGCATGAACATACATACACAAACACATATAATTTTGTCTAGGGTTTTAGTGGGCTTCATAGACTATTGATCTAGGATAAAGCAAGGTTATTGGTCAAAAGTCTGAGTAACAAGAAACCATGCCCACAGAGACTGTAAGAGTTAGAGCATTCTCTTTCATAATTGCTATGTGGGATAATGCCTTAAATAAAACTGTAGCATCAAAATAGACAGTGTGGGCAGTTACATGGATAATCTGGATCCAGAAATCTTTTTGAAGAAAAAGAAATGTTTGACTTCCATTATCTTTTGATTAAATATTTTTATGGATCAAAGTCATGAGTTCTCAATCCGTATTGCCAGTGGACAAAGCTTTGGTCTAAAAATCACAACTCCTAAAAGTCTAATTTTTCAATTTTTACCACATAACTGGTCCCTTAATTACACAATTTTAGAATCTGAGATAGAAGAGAGAACTGATCTGCTAGGCAATGTAGTAACGTGTTCCCATAGACCTACACATGTCCTCCATTCACGACGATTCCAATTTAGATAGATCCATGGTAAACTAGAATAAGAGCTAACATGTATGGTGGGTTTACCACATGTTAGGAACTGTCCTAAGTACCTTATATGCACTACCTCATTTAAATCTCAAGGAACACTGTGAAGTAACTACTTTTATTATTATTCCCATTTTTCCAAATAAAGAACCTGAGGCCTAAAAGATTGAATGACTTTTTGATCACCACTACTAAAAGCAATAGAGTGGGAATGCAAGCTCTGGCTTTTGGTTCTCAATCCTGAGCTTTTAACATCTCCACTATACCACCCTTATGGCATACAAAAGGCACAATTCTTTGAATTTTTAGTTCTCTTCTTAGTAACCATTATTTTTATTTTTCAAAACTTCTGCTTTCATACATCTTTCCAGTATGTGTATTTTATATGTAATTCAGAAACAATGTTAATTTTAATATATCTCAAGTCGATTAAAAGAGAAGGAGCTATGTTCACATTATAGGGCATAACTGTATTCCTTGCACAATCCCAAAACAGGATTGGTTGGCCTTTTCTGATGCATTTTAAGTATTTATAAAGCATTTGCTTAACTTGTACTTGAAGTCTATTTCATATATTTCCATCTTTCTTCCTCCTACAAGTCTGAAAATATCTACTGCAATTTTTTTTAATTTTATGCCTTAATTTTTCCCTCCTCTTATATTTTCTACTCGTACCTCATAAGAGAATAAAGCCTAGTCGAGTGAAGAGAGCACTTTAAAGGGTTCAGATGGCTGAGATTTTATTCCTGACTCTGCTAGTGACCTATTGCATGCCCTTGGGTTTAACCTCACTGCACCGGACTTGGTGAAGAGGTGTATCAGCTTCTCGGCTAGCATGCACTCAATGGGCCGGATCCTTCAAATGAGCCAATTGCACTTGGGGATTAAGTTAAGCCATTTGGAGGGGCACTAACCCTTTCTGGTCAGTGAATTTTTTATGCACGAGTAGAATAACTTACTAAACAGTGCCTACTGCCCTTCACTACATACCCCTTCTTCCCCAATTGCCTAACTTACACAGAAAGTGTCACACTCGGTCAATAACTAAGCAATACTTGAGAGAATTGCTGAGCAGTGAAAAAAAGGAATGCCAAGTAAATGAAACAATCCTCAACAAACAGGTGAACAAACTGTGGAAATCAATGACATGAAATGGACTGCTTTCCTCTCCTCATTGACTTTAGTTGCCTGTTTGTTTCTCCTCCCTTTTGCTGGCTGCTAGCATTCCAGGAGTACACGTGTCATAGAACAGCCCTGCATAGTCACCACATTGTCTGTGAAAGAACCCATTTGTTAAGTTCAGGAATGGTATCCACTGCCCTCTAGATCATGGATAAATTCCTGACTGTTGCCTTCAAAGTTGTCCATGAGAAGGACTCAATCCACTTATTCGTTTTAATCTTGAGGCCATCAACACTATTCTGGCCAAGCTTTCTCTATTGAGTTGATTCACAGTGAGTTCCTCCTCTACTGACTCTAGTTCTGTATCTGAAACTTTTTACACACGTCTTCCTGCGTCTTGTCTTTCAGTTTCAACAGGTTCTTTCCTTTCACTAGAAACACAGGTAGGCCTCCTCCAAAGCTTCCCATAGTCATTTTTTTTCAAGGAAATCCCTGAGGAAGTCAGGGCTATTGAGACTATAAGTGTGCTTTTCTTTATGATGGAGATGGGGGAATTATTCTCCTATTAGATTTGTAAGCTTCTTGAGTATTGGAGTCCCTTTACAAACTTGCCAGTTAGATGTCCAGTCCATAGCCAAGAGACTCATTGATGGACTAAGAAATGAGAATCCTAAATTTTACAACCTAGGATGCAGCAGGGCTCTTACATTAGTTTCACAGATATTGTGAACATTTATTTTCAATACGGAGTGTATAATTATTTTTATATAGCTATTTACATGTCATGCATGGGTCCCTATCACAAAACAAGGAAGACAATCTCTCTAAAGCAAAAGTATTAGAAAGAAGGAATGTT
This sequence comes from Nomascus leucogenys, assembly GCF_006542625.1. Classification (NCBI taxonomy): domain Eukaryota; kingdom Metazoa; phylum Chordata; class Mammalia; order Primates; family Hylobatidae; genus Nomascus; species Nomascus leucogenys. The sequence goes on from NC_044397.1 coordinate 13,663,141, forward strand.
TTTATTTTTTTCTTGTTAAACAATTTACTTAAAATCTGAAACTGAGAGCAGAGAATGTGTTGTTTTGTTTTGTTATTTTAAACAATTCATTTGAAATCTGGAACTGAGAGCCCTGGGTTAGAAATGAATAGATGCTAAATAATATGTGATCTATTTTATTAGAGCAGTCCCAGGCCAAACTTGAACTAATAAATAATGATGTGAAGGCCAGGTGTGGTGGCTCACGCCTGTAATCGCAGCACTTCGGGAGGCCAAAGCAGGCAGATCATGAGGTCAAGAGATCGAGACCATCCTGGTTAACACGGTGAAACCCTGTCTCTACTAAAAATAAAAAAATTAGCTGGGCATGGTGGCGGGTGCCTGTAGTCCCAGCTACTCGGGAGGCTGAGGCAGAAGAATGGCATGAACCTGGGAGGCGGGGCTTGCAGTGAGTGGAGATGGTGCTACTGCACTCCAGGCTTGGTGACAGAGTGAGACTCCATCATAAAGTAAATAAATAAATAAATAATAATGATGGTGTGGTCTTGAAAAATTACTTAATCTCTTTGAGCTTTAGTTTCTTCAATGTGATACAGAGCTAATATCACCTAACTCTATGGTAAAATGAATGAGAATGAAATAAAGTAACTCATATAGCCCTATTCTTAGCACATTATCACAAACTAAAAAAATACACCTTTTGTGATTGTCTCTCCTCTCTCTCTTTCTAGTTTGTACATGTGCTACATATAGAAACTACGTATTTTAACTTTTACATCTTGCTGAGAAGGGTATTAAGTTTGGAAAATAGAATAGAAATAAATACAGGAAAGAAAAAGAAATCTCCATGGGTAATTAAATACTCATTCAAAAAGGTGAAAAGTGGAAGTTTTAATTTAAAATAAGCTCTTCTAGCTGACAATCTGGATGTAACCCATTAAAATATATAAGATACAGGAAAATAGAAACTCATAACAATCCTAAAAACTATAGCTGCCTGTCACTCTATTGTCAAAATCTGGACAACATATTTAGTAACATTAAGACTGATAAAACTATACTGAAACAAACAGTTGATAGCCCTGTCTTGGTATAATTTAGAAAGAAGCACCCCTGTTTTCTTGAAAGTTGTCAGGAACACCTTTAATTTCTCTCCTCATACTCAATTTCCGGGTTCAGAAACACGAGGTCATTGCCAAACGAAACAACTATAAAGGTGCTGGGTTTTTTGTTTGTTTGTTTGCTTGCTTGTTTTTTTGTTTGTTTTAAGTAGCTAGCATTCTGGTAAAATATATCCTGGCAGCGTAGTAACCACAATAAATATGTGATGATTAATACTGAGTGTCAACTTGATTGGATTGAAGGATGCAAAGTACTGATCTGGATGTGTTTATGAGGGTGTTGCCAAAGGAGAGGAAATAAACCCTGCACTGCCTGAGGCAACAGTGATGGCCTCCCCTAAGGCAGTTGCCAGGCAAGATAATGTTGATTCTCCTTAGTAGTCACCCCCAACTCTCCATTTGCTTCTAGACCTATAACTAGACTAAAGTCCCTGTGGGCCCCTAGACGTGAGGTTGAGAGTGTGACCCATTAGGAGGTTTGCTACACTCTAAAAGAACTGTTTGAGTTTTTAATTTATATAAACAGAAATCTGGAGAACAGGCATGGGAATGGATACTAAGGGTGTGGGATAATGGTGTAATGAACATAGAGTTGGATCAGGCTGAATTTATTGATTTGGGTCCACTAAGTAGGGACTCTGCTTTTAATGCTGCAGCTTGAGGAGTCCAAAAAGGTTCTAATAGTTTATTTGCTTGGTTAGCTGAAATATGGACTAAAAGATGGCCCCTGTGAGCAAGCTGGAAATGCCTGATCTCCTTTGGGTTAATGTAGAGGAAGGGATCCAAAGGCTTAGGGAGATTGGGATGGTGGAGTGAGTTAGTCACTTTAGACCTACTCATCCCAGCTGGGAGGGTGCAGAAGATATACCCTTGACCAATGTCTTGTGAAATAGATTTGTGAGGGCAGCACCTAGATTTTTGAAGAGCACTGTAATTGCTCTTCTCTGTATGTCAGATCTAACAGTGGGAAGTGCAGTCACTCAACTACAAAATTTAAATACAATTGGAATAATTGGATCCCGAGGTGGCAGGGGCCAAGTGGCAGCAATCAACCATCAAAGGCAAGTGGTCATAGCTACTGTAATGGACAGCAGAAGCAAAACAGCAATCAGAATAGTGTGACTCATGTAGAGCTCTGGCATTGGCTAATTAATCACAGTGTACCTAGAAGTGAAATTGATAGGAAGCCTACTACATTCCTACTTAATTTATATAAGCAGAAAACTTCCAGGTCGAATGGACAAAAGACGAATTTTAATTATAAAAAACAGAGAATCACAGCCCCTCAATCAATTTCCAGACTGGAGCCAGTTTACTGACTGAGAACCCATTGAATGAAAGGGAGACCGGGTCCCCTTGAGGAAGGACCCCCCCTACCTTACCAATGATGTATGCTGTTAATCTTTCTCCCCTGCTTCCCCAAAGAGACCTCTGGCCTTTTACCAGGATAACTCTTCACAGGGGAAAGAGAAATGATCAGACATTTCAGGGACTACTGGACACTGGCTCTGAGCTGATGTTGATTCCAGAGGACACAAAACATCATTGTGGTCCTCCAGTTAAATTAGGGGCTTATGGAGGTCAGGTAATTAATGGAGTTTTAGCTCAGATCCAATTTACAGTAGGTCCAGTGGGTTCAGGGACTCATCCTGTGGTCATTTACCCAGTGCCAGAATGCATAATTGGCATAGGCATACTTAGCAGCTGGCAGAATCCCCACATTGGCTCCCTGACTAGTAGGGTGAGGGCTATTATGGTGGAAAGCCACCATAATGAAAGCCATTAGAGCTGCCTTTGACTAGAAAAATAGTAAATCCAAGACAATATCGCACCCCTGGAGGGATTGTGGAGATTAGTGCCACCATCAAGGACTTGAAAGGTGCAGGGGTGGTGATTCCCACCACATCCCTGTTCAACTCTCCCCTTTGGCCTGTGCAGAAGACAGATGGTTCTTGGAGAATGACAGTGGATTATCATAAGCTTAACCAAATTATGACTCCAATTGCAACTGCTATACCAGATGTGGTTTCATTGCTTGAGCAAATTAACACATCTCCTGGTACCTGGTATGCAGCCATTGACTTGGCAAATGCTTTTTTCCTCATTCCTGTCCATAAGGCCCACCAGAAGCAGTTTGCCTTCAGCTCTCAAGGCCAGCAAATATACCTTTACTGTCCTACCTCAGGGGTATATCAGCTCTACCACTTCGTGTCATAATGTTATTCGGAGAGACCTTGGTTAATTTTTCCCTTCCTCAAGATATCACACTGGTCCATTACATTGATGATATTATGCAGATTGGATCCAGTGACTGAGAAGTAGCAAACACACTTGACCTATTGGTGAGACATTTGTGTGCCAGAGTATTGGAAATAAATCCGATTAAAATTCAGGGAACTTACACCTCTGTAAAATTTCTAGGGGTCCAGTGGTGTGGAGCCTGTTGAGATATTCCTTCTAAGGTGAAGGATAAGTTGCTGCACTTGGCCCCACCTACAGCCAAGAAAGAGGCACAATGCCTAGTGGGCCTATTTGGATTTTGGAGGCAACACATTTCTCACTGGGTGTGTTACTCACACCTATTTACTGGGTGACCCAAAAGGCTGCCAGTTTGAATGGAGTCTAGAACAGGAGAAGGCTCTGCGACAGGTCCAGGCTACTGTGGAAGCTGCTCTGCCACTTAGGGTATATGACCCAGCAGATCCAATGGTGCTTGAGATGTCAGTGGCAGATAAGGATGCTGTTTGAAGCTTTTGGCATGCCCCCATAGGTGTATCACAGTGGTGGCCTCTAGGATTTTGGAGCAAGGCCCTGCCATCTTTGTCAGAAAACTGCTCTCCCTTGAAAAGACAGCTCTTGGCCTGTTACTGGGCTTTGGTGTAAACTGAACCCTTGACTATGGGTCCTCAAGTCACCATGTGACCTGAACTGCCTATCATGAACTAAGTGCTTTCTGACCCATCTAGCCATAAAGTGGGTTGTGCACAGCAGCCTTCCATCATCAAATGGAAAAAGTATATATGTGATCAGGCTTGAGCAGGTCCTGGAGGCACAAATAAGTTACCTGAGGAAGTGGCTCAAATGTCCATGGTCTCCACTCCTGCCACCCTGCCTTCTCTCCCCAGCCTGCACCAATGGCCTCATGAGAAGTTCCCTATGATCAGTTAAGAAAGAAAGAGAAGACTAGGGCCTGGTTCACAGATGGTTCTGCACAATATGCAGGCAGCACCCAAAAGTGGACAGCTGCAGCACTAAAGCCCCTTTCCAGAACATCCCTGAAGGACAGCAGTGAAGGAAAATCTTCCCAGTGGGCAGAACTTTAAGCAGTGCACCTGGTTGTGCACTTTGCATGGAAGGAGAAATGGCCAGATGTGCGTATACTAATTCATGGGCTGAAGCCAATGATTTGGCTGGATTGTCAGGGACTTGGAAGGAGCATGATGAGAAAATTGGTGACAAAGAAACTTGGGGAAGAAGTGTGTGGATGGACCTCTCTGAGTGGTCAAAAACTGTGAAGATATTTGTATCCTATGTGAGTCCTCACCAAAGGGTTACCTCAGCAGAGGAGGATTTTAATAATCAAATGGACAGGATGACCCATTCTGTGGATACCACTCACCCTCTTTCCCCAGCCACCCCTGTCATTGCCCAATGGAGCAATGAGCAAAGTGGCCATGGTAGCAGGGATGGAGGTTACACATGGGCTCAGCAACATAGACATCCACTCACTAAGGCTGACCTGGCTACAGCCACTGCTGAGTGCCTAATGTGCCAGCAGTAGAAACCAACAGTGAACCCTCGATATGGCACCATTCCTCAGCGAGATCCGCCAGGTTGATTATATTGTACCTCATCCATCATGGAAAAGGAAGAAGTTTGTCATCACTTGACTAGACACTTACTCTGGATATGGGTTTGCCTATCCTGCATGCAATGCTTCTGTGGATTCACCTGCGGATTCACAGACTGCCTTATCCACCGTCATGGTATTCCACACAATAATGCCTCTGACCAAGGCCCTCACTTTATGGCTAAAGAAGTGTGGCAGTAGGCTCATGCTTGTAGAATTCACTGGTCTTACCATGCCCTCCATCATCCTGAAGCAGCTGGATTGATAGAATTGTGGAATGGTCTTTTGAAATCACAATTCCAATGCCAACTAGGTGAGAGTACTTTGCAGGGCTGAGGAAAAATTTTCCAGAAGGCCATGTATGTTCTGAATCAGTTCCCTGTATATGGTACTGTTTCTCTTACAGCCAGGATTCATGGGTCCAGGAATCAAGAGGTGAAAGTGGAAGTGGCACCACTCACCATCACCCCTAGTGATCCACTAGCAAAATTTTTCTTCCTATTCCTGTGGCATTACGTTCTGCTGGCCCAGAGGACTTAGTTTCAGAGGGAGGAACACTCCAGAGGGAGGAACGGAGACACAACAACAATTCCATTAAACTGGAAATTAAGATTGCCACCTGGATGCCTTGGGCTCCTCCTACCTTTAAATCAACAGGCTAAGAAGGGAGTTACATTGTTGGCTGGGGTGATTGACCCAGACTATCAAGATGAAATCAGTCTACTACTCCACAGTGGAGGTAAGGAAGGGTATGCATGGAATACAGGAGATCCATTGGGGTATCTGTTAGTATTACCATGCTCTGTGATTAAGGTCAATGGGAAACTACAACAGCCCAATCCAGGCAGGACTACAGATGACCAAGACCCTTCAGGAATGAAGGTTTAGTTCACTCTACCAGGAAAAATAAAAAGGCGGGGAGGGGGGAACCTGCTGAGATGCTTGCTGAGGGCAAAGGAAATATAGAATGGGTAGTAGAAGAAGGTAGTCATCAATGCCAGCTATGACCACATAACCAGCTGCAGAAATGAGGACTGTAATTGTCATGAGTATTTCATCTTTATTTTGCTAAAAACATGTTTGTGAATGTATACACTTGTTCTAAGAAAATATCTTCATTTTATTTCCTTTTTCCTTTATCATATGACATAAGATATATTGACTTCATTTAAGTATTGTTAACCTTATGTAATAGCATGTGGGTTGGGGATTGATGCATTTCTGGTTGTATGAAGGATAGTTGTATTCTGTTAGGCATAATTATGACTTTATTATAGTCTTTATTTGAAGATGATGTATTACCTCAGGAGATGTGTATGGGTTTAAGTTGACAAAGGGTAGACTTGTAATGGTTAATACAGAATGTCAACTTGATTGGATTGAAGGATGCAAAGTATTGATCCTGGGTGTGTCTGTGAGGGTGTTGCCAAAGGAGATTAACATTTGAGACAGTGGGCTGGGAAAGACAGACCCATGATTAATCTCTGTGCACCATTTAATCAGCTGCCAGAGAATATTAAGCAGGCAGAAAAATGTAAAAAGGCTAGAATGGCCTAGTCTCCCAGCCTTCATCTTTCTCCCATGCTGGATGCTTCCTGCCCTCGAACATCGGACTCCAAGTTCTTAAGTTTTGGGACTCGGACTGGTTTTCTTTGCTCCTCATCTTATAGGCGTCCTATTGTGGGACGTTGTGATTATGTGAGTTAATACTTAATAAACTTAGTCTGTCCCACTAGAGAACCGTGACTAATACAAAATGTTAGGAGATTAAAAAGAAATGGATGCACAGCTAGAATGGGCCTTGAAAATACAACACATACTAAGGATTGTAATTTAATATGTGCTGCCTCCGTACACAGTGTTGGGCTACAAGAGTGTAGGGGATCATGTCAGGTTGTTATCACCTACACTAACTGAATATATTACAGACAGGAGTTGTGATGGAAGATGTGCACTTCAAAGTACTGACTACATCTCGATCTGAGTTTGGGAGAACATTTGAATTTGTCAGGCTTGGGGGAAAATGTTATATAGATAATACAATGTTTCATAATGAACGCTGACTTTGGATAGACCTCTGCAAATTTGAGTTTGAATAAACCAAAAACAACAGGCAGCTTATGGGGGAAAAGGAGGAGAGGAGTCAGAGAACACAGTGCTATATAGATCAGGAGCAAATCCTAAAAAAATTTAACCAGGTCTAGAAGAAAATTTTATGAACTGTTTGGTGTCTTCGATTAAGGTCACATATAGCATCTGTTGCCCTCAGCATCACAAACACTACACTAATGTTATTAACGTTCTCCATTAGCAGGACTCACTAACAAAACAACAATCATAAAACCCCTCATGAAACAGGAGCCAAAATCCACAAGAAGAGGAGATGATGAGATGAAAACAGTGAAATATAACAGAGATTTGGATATCATAGGAAAGGATAGTAACTCTAGACAACACCTTTACAGAGCTAGTAGGAGGTATAGCAGCTGATTTTGAATTCTACACAGATGATTAAGTTTCAGATGGTTATTTCATTTGCTCATTGATCAAAAGTTTACTGAGGTTTCCTCTGTGCCGTGTAATGTGTAAGCTGTGAAAAAGTTATAGCAATTAACAGCAGAATTTAGGTCTCTAATCTTAAGGAGCTTACATAACAGTTAGAAATGCAGATAAAATAAAATGGCTGATAATGGTAATTGCTAGAAGTGGAATAAGTTATAATAATTATTATTATTTGAAATGGTGTCTTGCTCTGTTGCCCAAGCTGGAGTGCACTGGCATGATCTCAGCTCACTGCAACCTTGACCTCCCGGGCTCAGGCAATCCTCCCACCTCGCCTCACAAGTAGCTGGCACCACAGGGGCATACCACCACACCCCACTATTTTTTTTTTTTTGTATTTTTTGTAGACATGAGTTTTCCTCATGTTGCCCAAGCTAGTCCCAAACTCCTGGGCTCAAGTAATCCTTCCACCTCGGCCTCCTAAAGGCTGGGGCTAGAAGCATGAGCCACTGCACCCAGCCAAAGTGGAGTTAATTAGATAATAGAAAGTAAAAGAGTAACTACTTTAGAAGTAGGTAGTGACGGGAGTTCTCTCTGAAAAAAATATGTAAAACTGAGACACAAACAGCAAGGAGTCCGTCTTTCTGAGAGAAGGGGGAGCATTATAAGGGAATATTTTAGCACCAATATCTCAGTGGCAGAAACTTGGTTATTTCAAGGAATGGAAAGAACTTTAATATGGCTGAATCTTAGTGGAAAAAGGCATTGTGTTAAGATAACTGGAAATTAAGCCAGAACATGTGGAGTTTTATAAGTCAGGGAAAGTAGCTTGGATAGTATTTGTCATGTGCTGGAAGACATTAGAGATTTCCACAGAAAGCAGAATCTGAGACAAAACTTAAATGTGGGTGATTTGGGGGAGAATTTGATTCAGGAAGCAGCTAGGAGAAACACGGGAGCAATTCAAAGAATAAGGAAGAACTAATACAAGAATATAATGCATTATTAATTTGGCCAACACTAGGGGTGACTGCTTGCTAGATGCCAGGAGACTATCTGAGAACTATATGGAATGTGTCTTTGAGAAGTCTGTCCAGGAAATGTTAAGGTAAATCATTTTATCATCATTTCTCCATCATTTCCCAGTTCCCACTTATCAAGTATCTTCCCTACAGGATAGTGATATCCCTACACTTCTGAGTTGTGCCTGTGTGAACAGTGAGTGGATTCCCGAGGCATCTCATATCACAGAATCAGGAGCATGAGGTGAAAGGCTCATGGTGTAAGCCTTAGCTTAGGCATTGGCAGATTGTACATGCATATGGTTGATTACAGCTGTCACAGCAGCACTGGCACAAGAAACGAATGAATGAAGAATATCTCAAGAAGTAAATAATAGGATTTGCCTTTACTTTATAAAGATTATTTTGGGTTACATATGGAAAATAGTTTGTTGGGGAAAAAATAAAATGAAGGTAGAGAAGAGCATGTGGAAAGCCTTTGCAGACACTTATGCAAGACTTGATGGTGACTAGGCTTGGGGTTCAAGTGGAAAAGTTGTAGTACAGGTGGAGAGAAGATATGTCTCAGAGGTAGACTTTCCATGAAACATTAAATAAGATGTGAAGAGTGAGGAGAATTTGAATAATCTAAATTGGAGATGTGTACACACCCATACACAAACACACACGAATGCACAAACAGAACTTATGTATTTAATTTAATCTTTTAGATGAGAGTATGTCACAAAGTATACTTTAATAAATTCTTAAATTTAGAAATTGGAAATGAACAATTATAAATCAGCCCAGTTCAACCTCTTGGATATTTTAAAACATTATTAGTACCAAGTAAGTCAGTCAAATAAGAAATTACTATCAGGCGGAGCCTGCAGTGAGCCGAGATTGCACCACTGCACTCCAGCGTGGGTGACAGAGCAAGACTCCGTCTCAAAAAAAAAAAGAAAAAAGAAATTACTATCACAATTATAGGATGACTTATAAAATAAGGAAAATAAAACTAATTCTTAAATAAAGTTGTGAAACAAAGCTAAATCTCTGCACACAAATAATGTAAAAATTTCTTATGCATGAGCAAGGTGAAATTAAATTGCTCAACACAAAAACCATTAAGGAAAACCCTCGGGAAAGTAATATTAAAGAAAAATGGGGTATGAAGAAAGAAATTGACTAGTGAGAAAGTGCAAAATTAGAATTTATCCAATTCAAGATTTACTTTTTCTAAAACAAAAATAAACAACATGGCAAACAAACCAAAAAAGCAAAGAAACTAAACTGTATTGAAACTAACAAAATACAGTTTTTAGTCTGCCCATGATGGAACAACAAGAATTTGATTTTCCCTTTATGATATTGTGATATAACAAAAAAAAAAGTCTTCTTCCCTAGTTCCTGAGTCCCAGAATACAGCTTCTAAAACCCTTGGAATCCCCAGAGTGATGTTTGTTTTTGTATGCCAATAAGATGAGTAATGGCTGTGGGATCCTGGGTTGCCTCAGGATGAGGGGGCTAATTTCCAAGGGAGCCAACCTTAAGATTAGAGGGTTGGAATGTTTAGCCCCACCCTCTAACTTCTGAGGAAGGAAGTAGTGTTACTACTTTCCTGGGTTCTTGCAATCTCCCAGGATAGAAATCAAAAGAAATTACCAAACCTAGAAGCAAAGGAAAATTTATTTCAGCTTGTGCGCAAGGCAACCAGCCCCGAGTAAGGAAGAGACTGTTCCCTGAGGGTAGTGTGGGGGTTAGTTTTATGGGGTCTTTCTATAGGAAATGGTTAATTACATCAGGGCATATATAGGAGGAGTTTTTCTAGTGCTTGGGCAGTGACTCATACAATGTGTGTAGAATTAGCATTTTAAATCTCCACCCCTGGACATGATTTTTAGCATTAAAATGAGGAAGGGGGAACCATAGGTTGGAGTTTAAGTCCAATTGTGAATGTGGGGCTCCAGGGAAGTCCCTAGCCCACTGAAACAGGAGCTTCTTGGGTATTTTGTTATTGATTGGCTCAGAACTAGATAAGCTAGAGCTTGAGTGAGGGGCTTTTATCCTTTTCTTACGGTCCATTTTAAAAAAGGAAACCAATCAGCCTGCCTGTTTCAGTAGGGCTGAAGGTTTAGTGGCTCACCAATGGCCAATGATTTAATCAATTATGCCTAAGTAATGAAGCCTCCATAACAAATCTAAAAGACATGATTCAGGGAACTTTTAATGATGAAAAAACAAAACAAAACAAAACCAAAAACCACATCCATGTGCCAGGAGTGTAGCATGTCATAACTCCATTTGGGTAGAGGCTCTTGAGTTTGGGACACTTCAAAACCTCACCTTGGGGCACTCTAAATCTTGCCCTGTGTTTCTCTTCATCTAGCTGGTCATTTGTATTTTTGAAAATATCCTTTGTAATAAGTAAGTAAAGCATATAAAGTGTTTTCCTATGTTCCATGAGCCAATCTAGCAAACGGATTAAACTCAAGGAGGGTATCATGGGAGTCCTCAATTTATAATCAGTTGGTCAGAAGTACAGGTGATTGGCATTTGAAGTTGGGGGTGTTTTGTGGGACTGAACCCTTAACCTATAGGATCTGACACTATCTCCCTAGAGATAGTGTCAGAATTAAATTGAATTATAGGACAACAGATGGTGTCTGCTGAAGAATTGTTCAGTGTGTGGGAAAACCTCCTGTTCCATGACTGGTATCAGAAGTGTTGTGTTGAGTGACTAAGTGAGAGAGCAGGAAAAAAGTTTGTTTGTTTTTCTCAGACTGTCTCATCTTTACCAAATATAAAACTAGACAAAATCCATAAAACAACAATTTTTAGACATTGGACAACCAGCAGAACAAGACAGTCATCCCTGAAAAGTAAAAGGAAACAGATCTGGTGAGGCCCAATTCACTGTGTAGAATATGCAGTTTTCTGTACTGCAGCACAGAATGGGGAAATTGAACAGATCGTGCAGTTTTGCTTAGTTTAAGAGACAGTTCAAAATGCTGGGAGGCAGGGAGGAAAAGTTGGCTGAAATCTGCAGCAAAATATCGGTGGTGAGAGACTTGAAAGAATAAGACTGAGAGAGACAGAAAGTAAGGGGGTAGGGCTGGGGAGCTGTGAAGAACTGCTGAGGAGAATAGAACTTGTAACAAAACACAAAGAATCAATAGAGACAGATCCAGAAATGGTGAAGATGATAGAAGTAATAGACAATAACATTAAACTAAGAAGGTTTAGCAAAACGTATGCATGATAAGGAGACAAGTAGAAGATACACCAAAGACCCAACTCTAACTTCTAGAGATGAAAAATACATTATTAGAAATACATATAATAGATGAGATTAGTGGCAGATTGGATAAGATAGAAGGAAAATTTAACAAAAAATGGCATTAGAAACTATTCAAAATAAAACATAAAAAGAATAAAGACTGAAAAATCAACAGAGCATTAGTGAGCTGCTGGGTAATATCAAGATGTTGAGCATATATATAATTGAGCCCCAGATGAAGATGAGGAAAGCAGGGGGAAATAGTTAAGGAAATGGTGACCAAATGTCTTCCAAATTTGTGGAAAGCTACAAACCCACCAATTCAATGAGTGCAATCAATCCTAAGCAAAAGAAACATAAATAAAACTATACTAAATCACACCATAAACAAATTTCTGAAAACCCTTAAAAGCAGCCAGAAAAAAGGATGCTATCTATAGAAGAATAGATATAAAAATGGTAGCAGTTTTTATGAGAAAGAAGATAAGTCAGAAGACAATAAAGAAATATCCTTAAATTGCAGAAATGATAAAGGGTAGTGGAGGAATAAAGAGAAGAAGAATAAGAGGAGGATGAGGAAGGGGAGGAGGAGAAGCAGGAGGAGCAGAAAATTGTAGCAGCAGAGAAAAAAAGAGAAAGAGCAGGAGGTTAAAAAGGAAGATTGAAAGGGGAAGAGGAGAAAAAAAGGAAGAAGAAGAAGAGGGGATAGAGGAGAAGAAAAACTAGCATACTACAGTCACAAAAATTATTTTTATAAAATAAATGCAAAATTTCAGGCACACAAGAGCTGAGAAAATTCACCACCAGCAGCTTCCAAGCTTCTAGTTTCTTGATGAACATGGGGATAAAAAAAGTGGACTCCCTAAACAATAATAGCAACTTTCAAGCTGCACATCCAATGGTAAAAGGTAAAAATGACAAACAGGCCAGCACTATAAGAAACTTTAAAGGAAGTCATTAAGGAAAATTATGGCAGATATCTACACAAATGTAGAAAGAAAGCCAGCAGTGACAAATGTGTGAGATGAATATTAAGTGGTAGAAAAATATGAAACTAAAACATTTTTTCAAAAAAAATTTTAAAGAAAACTCACTGTTCAAAGCAAAGGCTTGGAGTAAAGAAATGAAAGTGTTGATCTCTAAGGTTTCTAAGCCATAGTGAAAGTATTTTTTTAAAAAAACACATAGCTAATAAGCCAATAAAGAAGATAAAATGAAATCATAAAACTAATTCACACAAATCAAGACAAGAAAAGAGGTAAAAGAAAACAGTTATTGAAAAAATTTAAATAGCAAGATTTAAATTGAACCCTATTGGTAATCTCATTAAATGAAAATGGTTCAAACAACTACAAAGGCAACAATTACCATGTTGAATTAAAAAAAAAGCCCAAACTACTTACTGGCTATAAAAACCCCTAAAACTTTAAACACAAGATCACAGAAAAGTTGAAAGTAAAAGAATGAGAAAAGGTACAACATGCTAACATTAATTCTTAATGCTATATTACTATCCAACATTGCATCTATGAAAGCACTATCCTTATAAAAGAAATCGAATTTTGTTTACAAATCTTCCCGTAAGAGTTTTCCATGTCTGTATATGACATAATAGGACTCTACTAGAGAATACTGCCTGCAGAAAATGACAATAAAATCAAGACATGCTACAAAACATATTTGGCTACCTGAACATATTTGAGAGGCAACAGAAGCAGGCTGTTTTAGGTAGGGAGTTCGTACTTGCTTGGAGGAGGAGAATAGGCAGCTATATAAATTCCCACCCCTGTGACCTTGAGTCGGTGGTTAGGCACCAGGCAAGATGCACAGGCAGAAAAGACAAGGTCACACATGGAAAAGCGTTCAAACTTCCTGGCCTGGGGAAGGAGAAAGAAGAAACTAAGACATTTTGAATGCTGAAGAGAGCTGAATAATCCCATGAGGGAAAGAGTCAGAGAGAAGAAACCCAAACTGTCTACCCACGTCTTCTATGCTATGCATGTGAGGAACAGCATCTGGGCTGCCCAGCTAAACACAGATCAGAACAGAGGCTGCATCTGCTGCACAGGAAAAAGAGTTTGCAGTTTGAGCTCAGCCCAGAAAGTCATCTGATAAGGTTTTTTCGTGAGTCAGCATAAGCCACTTGTTGGTCAAAGGAGAGGTTGATGTACCTTTGGGCAATTAGATTTTTATCTTTTATCATTTGGATGTGTGGCTTAAAAGTTGCTATAACTGGCTGGGCGCGGTGGCTGACACCTGTAATCCCAGCACTTCGGGAGGCCGAGGCAGGCGGATCACGAGGTCAGCAGATCAAGACCATCCTGGCTAACAGGTGAAACCCCATCTCTACTAAAAATCCAAAAAAAAAAAAAAAATTAGCCAGGCGTGGTGGCGGACACCTGTGGTCCCAGCTACTCAGGAAGCTGAGGCAGGAGAATGGTGTGAACCCAGGAGGCGGAGGTTGCAGTGAGCCAAGATCACGCCACTGCACTCCAGCCTGGGCGACAGGGCGAGACTCCATCTCAAAAAAAAAAAAAAGTTGCTATAATTGCTCAGAGAGTCTATTTTCCTCTGCATGTTAAACCAGAAACTAGAAGCTTAGAGCCTACCCCTCTGATTTCTACTGAAAGGGTATAGTTTTGCATGTGCACCTGCTAGGGATGAGTGTGGTTTTATTTTTAAATCTAGCTTTCTGTGAGTTACCACCGGGTCACGGTAGCTTATTGCTCAGTGTTTGGTAAGGGGCTGTATTAAAGCCCTTATGCCAGTGTGGCTTCAGCCTTATGTTGATGATTCTGTGTATGGCTTGGGGAACTCTATCTCATCTGTCCTATGTCCTGCTCTGATTGCTCCTGAACGGGTGCAGTCCAGCATATGCACACAGGCCTTCTAACCCTCCACAGTTGTCTATGATCACAGGAGGTTTCTTCTTGGTGGTATCTATTACACTTGTTGCTGCTCTGCTGCTGTGCTTGTATCATAGCTACCAGGCTCCTCTTAATTCTTCACCAAGATGACCTTTTTTTTTTTTTTTACAACATTCTTATACATGGAGTTCTCTACTGTTTTGTAAATAAAATTAGTTCCCTCAGACAGAGCTGTGAAGATTTTTGTTTTAGAGGCTCCTGTCTCTCCCCTCCCCTGCAGAACAACACCAGAGCCAGGGCCTGTTACCTGTTTTCCTTGAGGTAACATGAGTGGCACTGAGGGGTGGGTGGGCTTCTCTAATCTTCTCTGCCTGCTTCTGCTGACATGAAACTCATGAGTGAGCTTTGTGGAGGTGACCAGGTCCCCAGTGTTTTCAGCCTGATGGACTTGAGGCAGAACTTCTGTTACTCAAGTAGAAGCTGAATGGTGGAAAAGAGGCCTGTTCCTCTCACCTACGCCTGCCTGGAGTGAAGCTCCTGAAGCACAGGGCTTAGTAGGAGGAGTGGGGTGAATCATGACTTTAGCCTGAGAGTTGGTGGGGAAGGAAGAACCATCTTCTTGGCTTCATGTTCCTGGGGTAGAACTTCTGTAACACAGGGCTAGGAATAGATAATGAGAAAATCATGCCTTACATGCCACAGCCTCTTGATGTTCCCATCGAGGTTTAGTAGATTTTCTTGGATGTATATTTCTCTATGTGCTGTGTGCCTTTAGGGCAATTTCCAGAAGATTTTAATAATTGCTTTTTGTAATTTCATGAGTTAAATTATTGCAATACCAATACTTCACAAACCTTTTAAAAAAAACAGAAGAGGAGGGAATACTTCTCATTTTATGAGTCAATATCACTCAAACTACACAAAACATCCCAGGATATCTGCAGGTCAATATTCCTTATAAATATACATACAGAATTCAATAAAATATATAAATTCAATAAAATATAAGTAGGGTAGTACACTATGACCAAATGGGCTTTATCCCAGGAATGTAGGCTGATTTAACACCTGAAAATCAACTAATATAAGGCACCATATTAATAGAAAAAAAGAACAAAAATTATATAATTATCATAATCAAATGCAGAGAAAGCATTCAACAACATGGAACAACCTTTCACGATCAAAACTGTCAAAAACTGGAATAGAAGGGAACCTCCTCCATCTGATAAAGGGCATCTATAAAAAACCCCACAAGTCTCATCATACTTGCTGGTGAAAAATTTCTTCCAAAGACAATGAAAAAGATAAAAATATATGCCCTTTCCACTTTTATATTATATGACACTGGAGGTTCTAGCCAAGGCATTTAGGTAAACAGAGTGAAAAAATATTAAACATTTAAAAAAATTAAAAACAAAATGCATTCAGAATAGAAAGGAAGAAATAAAATGATTTCTATTTGCATTTAAATGAACTAGTATATACAAAAATCTAATAAATCTATTAAAACACTATTGGAACTAATAAATGAGTTCAGCAAGAGTAGGACAGAAGAAAGCACAAAAGATTATATGTCTATACAAAAGGAGTTAACATTTTGATAATTAAAGTTAATACTACAAAAATTAGCTGGGTGTGGTGGGATGTGCCTGTAATCCCAGCTACTCGGGAGGCTGAGGCAGAAGAATCGCTTGAACCAGGGAGTCGGAGGTTGCAGTGAGCCGAGATTGCCTCACTGCACTGCAGCCTGGCAACAGAGCAAGACTTCGTCTCAATAAATAAATAAATGAAATAAAAATTTAACAAAACAAGAACACAAATTATACTTAGGAAACCAGAAGGCATTTCTGAAAACATTAAAGAACACCTAAATGAAGGGAAAGAGCCAGTGTTCATATGTTGGAGGAATTAAAATTGTTAAGATGGCAATATTCCCCAAATTGATTCATGAATTCAGTCCAATCCCCATCAAATCTCAGCTGTCTTCTTTACAGAAACTGACAAGTTTATCTTAAAATTTATATAAAGATAAGAGACCCAGAATTCAAAACAATCTAAAAAGGATCATGTTTGGTATATTCACACTTCTTACTGCAAAATTTAGTACAAAGCTACAGTAATCAAGAGAGCCAACTGTGGTGCTGGTATAAGGATGGACATATAGATCAATAGAACAGAAGTGAAATCATAGTGATAAACCCTTATATTTATGGTTAATTGTTTTTTGACAAGAGTGTCAAACAATTGAGTGTCTTGAATTGTCTTTTCAGCAAATGGTGCCAATGTAATTAGATGTCTATATGCACAAGATCAAAGTTGGGCATCTATTTTTACACCATACAAAAAAATTAACTCAAAATGGATCCTGGACCTAAATGTAAAGGTTACAACTATAAAACTGTAGAAGAAAACAGAGGAATAAATGTTTGTGGCCTTTGATTGGGCAATGATTTCTCTATCATAACAACAAAAGCACAAATGACAAAAGAAACATAAATCAACTGCACATAAAGTAAAACTTTTGCTGTAAATAATACCACTAAGAAAATGAAAAAACAGCCTACAGTATGGGTGAAAATATTTCAAAGCTTTCCTCTAATAACAGTCTTGTATTTGCATTATATAAAAAAACTGTTACTACTCAATAATAAAAGACAACTTCATTAAATTATCGGCAAAGGAGTTGAATAAACATTTTGCTCCAAAGAAGCTATATGAATCGTCAACAAGCACATGAAAATATTTCTCAAAATTATTAGTCGTTACAAAAATGTAAATCAAAATCACAATAAAATGTCACTACATACTCGCCAGGGTTGAGTTAATAAAAACAACAGACAATAAAAAGTGTTGGCATAAATGTAGAGAAATTGGAACCACAACACGTTATTGGTAAGAATATAAAATGGTATAGTAACTTTGAAAAACAATTTGTCATTTCTCAAATTCCACTGCTAGGTATTTACCCAAGAAAAGTAAATACATATGTCTGCACAAAACCTTTTACATGAATATTCATAACAGCATAACTCAAAATAGCAAAAATGATGAAACTGCCAAAATGTCCATCAACTGATGAATGGATAAATCAAATGTAGTATACCCATGCAATGGAATATAATTTGGCAATAGAAAGAAATGAAGTAATGGTACATGCTACAACATGGATTAGCACTGAAAACATTGAGTTAAATGATAAAAGACAGTTATTAAAGACCATACACTGTATGATTCTATTTATATAAAATGACCAGAATAGGCAAATTTGTAAAACAAAGAAAATAAAATAGATTAGTAGTTGTTTAGGGCTGGGGAAGTTAGTGGGAAAATGAATTGACTGATAATGTATACAATATTTACTATATGGGAAATAAAAATGTCGTATAGACTGTGTTGATTTTTCCACAACTCTACTAATATGCTAAAAAATTAAATTGTACACCTTACACTGGAACATTTTCTGGCATATGCATTTATTTTAATAAAGTTGTTTTCAAAAGCACGAATGAAAAAATCTAAGATAGTTTTTCCTATTTACCCCAGTAAGTACAACTTAAATCCCTTGATATAATAAATAAAAGAAATATAAGACTTTGAAATCTGAAGAGATGAAATCAGACCACCTATGATGGAAAAAATATATCATGTAAATAGTAACTAAAGGAAAGCTGGAGTGGTAATATCATTATCAGATAAAGTAGTCTTCTGAACAAAGAATATTACTAGAGACAAAGAAGGATATATATTTATGATTGCTATATATCTATGCTATATATATCTATGCTATATATATATCTATGCTATATATATATATCTATGCTATATATATATATATATATATATATATATATCAATCTTAAATGTGTATGCACCAAACAACAGAGTGACAATATTATGTAAGTATGTAAAGGAAAAACAGATCAAACCAAAGAAGAAATAGATGAATATGCAATTTTATTCGGAAAGTTTAACACCTCTTAACAATATAGAACAATTAAATCTGAAACATTAAGAACACAGAACATAATAGCAAAGGAAAAAGAAAGAAAACCACAGATCAATATTCTGTATAAATATAGATGTGAAAATTCTTAACAAAATATTAGCAAATAGAATTCAGCAATACATTTAAAAGATTACATACCATTACCAACTGAAGTTTATTCTAGGGATGCAAGGCTGGTTACATATTCAAAAATCAATCAATGTATTCCACCATTTAACAGGTTAAAAAAGCAAATTATATAATCATTTAACCAATGCAAAAATATTTGACAAAATTCAACAGCCATTAATAAAACCATCAGAAAAATAGGAGTAAAGGGGAACTTCCTCAAGTTGATAAACAACATCTACCAAAATCTATAGCTAACATTGTACTTAATGGCAAAAGACTAAATGCTTTTGGATGCTTTATTTCAATCTGTGTCTATTATAATTGTATCAGTTATCTCCTTATTTTCAGTTGGTATTTTAAAAGGCACTGAAAACCTCAGTAGGCCATTTTTTTAAGCAAGCAAGAATGTCTGCTCTCAGAATTCTAATTCAGTAGAATGCTGGACTCTCTAGCCAGTGTAATAAAGCAAGAAAAAGAAATGAGAAGTATGTAGATAGGAATGGAAGAAATGAAATTGTCCTTTTTGCAGATGACATGATTGTCTACATAGGAAATTCCAAGGAATCTAAAATATAAACAAAACAAAGAAGTTTCAGAACTAATAAATGAGTTCATCAAGGTCACAAGACACAAATTAAAGATGTAGTAATAAAACAATAGCAATAAACACATGAACACTGAAATTAAAAATATAATACCATTTAGGAAAAAAAAAACAGAATCAAGTTTTTGGGCTCTGGGTTACATTCAAGATGCCTTAAACATGATACTAAAGCACAATCCATAAAAAGAAAAATCAATAAATTTGACTTCATTGATAATTTTTTTTTTTTTTTTTAATTGGAGTCTCGCTCTGTCACCCAGGCTGGAGTGCAATGGAGCGATCTTGGCTCACTGCAAGCTCCGCCTCCTGGGTTCACGCCATTCTCCTGCCTCAGCCTCCGGAGTAGCTGGGACTACAGGGGTCCGCCACTATGCCCAGCTAAGTTTTTGTATTTTTAGTAGAGACAGGGTTTCACCATGTTAGCCAGAATGGTCTCGATCTCCTGACCTTGTGATCTGCCCGTCTCGGCCTTCCAAAGTGCTGGGATTACAGGTGTGAGCCACCGCACCCAGCCCTGATAATTTTTAAAATTTGGCCCACTAACAGCGTTTTCAGTGCCTTTTAAAATACCACTGGAAAATGAGGAGATAACTGATACAATAATAATAGAAGCAGGTTGAAACATAGCATTAGGAACGTGACATAATACAATAATTTCTGGGGTTAAAATTAGATGATGTCTTCTTAGAGGAATCATGTTGTGTCCCTACCTTACTCCTAAGTCATTACTCCACATCCCCACCTTACTCCTAGGAGCCTAGTAGAATGTTAGAGGCCTAAATTTTGTTAGACAAAGAAGTAGATCCTGCAACTATTAAAAAAAAAGTTCTAATATTTATGTGGAAGCTATATTTATTATTCAGCATCAGGTAGCAGGCAGAGAAGCTGCATCATTCATACACTGTTGATGGGAATATAAAATGGCATAGCCTCTTTAGAAAATGGATTTACAATTTCTTACAAAATTAGACATAGAGCTACTATATGACTCAGCAATTGTAATTTTGGCATTTATTTCCAAAAAGTAAAAAAATTTGATCACACAAAAATTTCTACACATATGTTCATTATGTAATAACCACAATGCATATTGTTTCTAGTTTTCCAGTTGAAAATACATAGAAAAATATATCATGAATTTAATAAACAAAAGATCATTATAGTGCTAGATTAATATCAGATAAAACAAATTTTAAAACAATATATAACCAGAGATAAAGAAGCATACATCTTAGTGAAAATTGTCAATTTATAAATGTGAAGGCACTCAATATAGTCTCAAGATGCATGAAAAACACTAATAAATTAAAGGAATAAATAGACAATTCCTTAATTATAGTTAGAGATTTTTCACATAAATCTCTCAGCAGTTGAGGTTAACAGAATAAAATCCATAAAGACATAAAATAGTTGAATAACAACCACAACCAACTAGACTATTGATATTTTTTAGAACATTAAATTTAACAACAAGAAAAAACACATTTAAGTGCACACAGTAAATTTATCAAGATGTACCATTTTCTGGGACATGAAACAAGTTTCTATCATTTCAAAAAGATTGAAATGATGCAGATTTCTCTCTCTCTGAACAAGTGGATATTAAACTGAAAAATAATATAGCCTAGAGCCACAAATATTTTAAAATTAAGCAATCTACCATATCCTTTCAACTAATTTTTGTATACAATAAGAAATCCTAAGTAAGATTAGAAAATTTTGAACTGAGCAATAATGAAAATACCACATATCAAGATGTGTGAGATGTACAAAACAGCACATAAAGAAAAATGTATAGAGGTAAGTGCCTATATTGGAAAAAAGGAAAGGCCTCAAATCAATGATCTAAGCTTCCACCTGAATAAACTAGACAAAGATGGAGCAAATGAAAATAAAAGCAAGGAAAAGAAAGAATAATAATTGGGGTAAGAGAAGTTATGAAAGGAAAACAAGAAACAATAGAGAAAAGTAATGAAAGCCAAGCTGATCATTTGGGAAAACAATCAATAAAATTGATAAACAATAGCCAGCATAACAATAAAAGAAAGATATACAAAATACCAATATCAAAAATGGAGAAAAGGGGAAATATCTACATTCATTTCAGACACGAAATGGATAGTAAAGGATTATTATTTTAAAACTATGCCAATAAATTTTACCACTTAGAAAAAATGAGCAATTTTTTTAAAAAGACACAAAGGGGCCTGAGGGAACTTTTTAGGGGAGTGATGGAAGTGTTTTATTGGATAAGGAATCCATCTTGAATGTTGTAGTGGTCATACCATGGTATTCATTTGTCAAACTTTATAGACTTTTTCACACACACACACAAATAGTGAATTTAATTGCATGTAAAATGTCTTTCAATAAAGTTAACTTAATTCTGGAAAATCCAAAAAAAGTTTAAAAAATCAGCAAAAGTAAAAATAACTTATGACATATTGAGTGAATTTTTAAAAAATATGAACTGCTTACTTTTATTCAATTTAGATATTTTTCATTTTGTTTTGCTGTTTTTAAAATTTTTATTGTGATTATATGCATAACAGAGACTTTTTCATTTTAACTATTTTAAGTGTACAATACAGTAGCAGTTACATCCACAAAGTTGTGCAGCCATCACCACTAGCAGTTACTAATGAAATCACAATTCATTGGTTCAAAAACAATCATGCTTACAAGTAGCTATGCAATACTGAATTAAAATAAAGCAAAATAAAATTCAAGTGAATTAAATAACTAAAATGAAATAACATTTAATATACTTAATTTACAAAATAAAGCAAAATAAAATTCAAGTGAATTAAATAACTAAAATAACATTTAATATACTTAATTTACTATTTTAATAGGTAATGTAATAGTATAACCATTTAATAATTAGAGTAGAAGATATGGGTGTCTATTTGATAAAAATTCTAGAATCTATAAGATGAAAAAACATCAAGGAGAAAGTTGATAAATTTAACCATATGAAATATTTCTGAACATTAAATGCAACATTAGATAAAAATAAAGATAAAAATTCCTGAAAAAAATTCCTTACAAAATAGCAGACAAAGATTTTAACCTTCCATACATAAACAAAGCATATAGAGATCCATAAGAAAATTAATAAAAAGTCCAGCAGAAAAATGTGCAAGAACAAGTTGTTGAATAGACACTATTCAATACGGTTTTCAATGTTACTTCACAAATAATAAAAAATGAGAATTAGGAGATAAAGAGAAGGGTTTTTCTTATAAATTATAAAAGGTATACGAAATAATAATGCCTGGCCAGGGGTTCCATGAATGTACTCTACCCCTAAAAATGGGTGTTTAAATAGTTTCTGCTCAAGAGTAATAATGAAATATGTATTGAGAATATTTAAAAATAAGTATTCTATTTGTTTCAGCAATTACACTTCTAAAAATTATCTTAACAACAATACGAAACGTGTTATTCCTGAAATTTTGAAATTTTGATCAGTAGTAAAATGGTTAAATTGTGTTTGAGGTAACTGTTTAAAGAAATCCCATAAATGTATTAGAAATCAGGGTTCTAAGGCTATTTCAACCTATGAGATGGATAATATAATATTAGGTGAAGAAGACAGAATTCTGTAAAAACAACAACTCAATTAAGGAGGAGTATATAATAGAATTTTGTTAGCTGATCTTCATTTAACTGACTAGCCAGGTTAACCCAATATTACTATTTTCTTCATAATATTAGTCACCAAATTCCATCAAGCAAAGACTGCTTTACTCTCACCAGGTAAACTGTTTGCTTAGGAAGAGTGAGTTACATTAAATGTGCAAAAATCCCTTTATGCCACTTGAATATATTGTCGTAATTAAATAACTTAATTAAATTTTACATACACTGATAGAATTAGAGCGTGAAAAGAAAGTGTTATTCTGCAAAAACAAAACTGTGACTTGGAAAGATTAAACAAAAGTGAGTCTAAAAACAAATTGCTATAGAATTATGCACAGGAGATACAATACTAAAATATGTAGGGTAATGTGAAAGTTAAAAATTCTTATTCTGATTACTCACATTTTTACACATCACTTGTAAGAAACCAATGCTTGAGGTGTAGGCTACACAGGGAAGGTAATATGAAACTTCCTACAAAGATGAGCATAGTCATAGGTAAAGCCTTGGCCTCATGACAAAATGTTATCAAATGTTTGGACAGTTTTCTTTTCTTTCCAGTTAAAATAAATGGTTTTAGGTATATATGTGTCATTGTATATGGCTTTTATTATTGGTGACTTTTTCAATGATCAGAGAAATAATCAGTCCTGATCACTTTTTAGCAGTCTCCTGTGTAAATCAATTACCAATGACCAGTGGGACACTTGGTGTCTTATTGCTGTGTATGATCTAGGAACCATGACAGAACCCTAGGGGAGATAGATAGGGGATTTGAGGAAGAACCAAGGTCAAGTCTGTCTATGTGTCTGGTGGAATAGGGACTCTGAGTCATGAGTGAAGTAGTTACTTAAGAAAAACAAAGCAGTATTTTTTTTGCACATCTGAATGTGTAGCATGAAAGAGTGTAAATATGCCAAATATTAAAAGTAGTTTTTTCAAAGTAGTGGAATTTTGAGTGATATTTATTTTCTTCTTCCACAAGTAACATGCCTTATTTTTATAATAAGAAAAAAGATCAATCTTTTATAAAACAAGGCAATAGTTGGATTAGAAACATCACACTGAATGAAATTCAAGTAATTAAAGTAAAAGCCATATTAAAACATACATTCCAAGTAGCTTCTTCATCTTTGGCATGAAAAGAAGCAGCGCCTGTGTTCCTGCTGCTACTGTTTGTGAGTGCATGTGCAAAAGGGGAGGGAGAGGTTAAGGAAGAGAGAAGCTGAAATAGAGGGAGAAAGCAAGTTTGGAAATGAGCCACCCAGTAAGAGAAAGTTGGAGTGGTCCTTCCAGAGTACACCACAAATGGAGGGGTGGGGTAGTTCTTTTTCTGAATAACTGTTGGCTCATTAAGAAGAAATAGTTCTTGGCACATAGGCCTTCCCAGAAGATGGAATGTGCCTTTCTCCTTAAATTCATACATGCTACCCAGAAACTCAGGAGTTCCTGGAAATTTTATTAAAATTTTCATATAAACAAGCAATCATTTTGAGACCATAGTTCCTGGCAATGATGCCTACAGATGCAATCAAAACATGCATTTGGACTAGAAGAAAGAAGATGAGAAAAATGAGGAAAACATTTTCTTAAAGATAGATTTTTATTAAAATGGCTATTTTTTTCTTCATTCATTCACATGGGATGTTACAGCACCATTAGTAAATTGTTATTTTTATGAGACTGTTTCACTCAGGAAATTTCTTAATTCATTACATTTTATTAGATCAGCAGTAATGAACCAAAAACAACATCATTTATTTTTATTACTACTGTAGGTTAAATCACAATGATTTATACAGCCAGATTGAAGCAATGACTGTGTAATTATTCCGTTATTGTCAACAATATATTTTTCTTAAATAAGACACTTTAACCATATGTAAAGTCAATAAACATAGAAACTTGTAAGTGAAAAGAGTAGACAAGCTGCCATTTTATACCTAAGCATCATGTGAACACATTCTGGATGGTGGATATGGATGAAATGAGGAAAGAGCAAATCATTGGTATTAATGAAATGGCAGTGATGGGTCTGCCACAGTCAGGATATATAGTTTGAGAATGTTATTCACAGTATTATAAATATAAGGGGGCTCATGCCCTTGAGTAGAAACCAAATGTAATTATTCCATTTACTCAACAGTCTGTACGTGTTTTCTCTTTCTTTTGAGAGGACTATTTGCTCATCTTCTAGGATCGTTTTCCTTTAATGTCTAACAATTCCAAAAGGTACAGTGTTGTTAGTAAGTGTTCTCCTAGTCTTGTCTCCTGAAACATCATATCACTTCAATCAGTCCTATCTTTTAGAAGTGCAGAATAGCTGCTCCAGTCCCTGTATCATAATTTTCAAACCACTTGAAGAGTTATTTTTTAAAAGTCAAATAAATATAAAAGAATCAAGCCAACAAGTTTTTTGTTTATTTGTTTGTTTTGTTTCAGTAATGGTATATCAATATTTGCAGCTACTATGAAAGCACTGCCTTTAAAATATCAAGAGGAAAAATAATTATAGGTCTCTCCACTATCCAAAATTTCATATTTAAATAGCTTTGAAAGCCAAAAAATTTTCATAATTTATTTGGCAGTAAAACCGGACCAGAGCAGTTGTGTGGCTGTTGATAGTCTTTATTCTACTTTATGTGATTATTAAACTACTTTGTTGCAGTTATGTTGATGTGCTTGATGACAGAGTGTCCTCCTAGAACCCACTGTGAGTGTTCCCTGACATGTAGTGAATGCACCATATTGCTTTTTCTGAAGTTGAAAAAGAAAATCTTTATTCTGAAACACATGTGGCCCAAGGGTTTTGGATAAAGGATTGCTAATTTGGTTTGAAAAGGGGAAATGAGGTGTACTAAGGAATTTTATTCTAAGCTGTTCTTCTGGTTTCTCTAATTTTTAAATATTTCATTGTGCATATCCTAACCTTTTCCACTACTCCACCTGGTTAATCTGAAATCATAATGGGCAATACAAAGTCAAGTGGTTAGGTACCTTGTCACAGGTACTGAGATAATATAAGGATGGCTTGGTATCCCAGATACAGGGAATGTAACAGATGGCTATATCATAAGTGACCTGAAGGAGAAAAGAAGGTTAGAAATATTTTTTCCAAGTAACTTTGGAAGAAACATTGGGGTCGGTTTAGAGAATCAAAAGGTGAATGAATGCTTTCAATCTGGAAATTCATCTGACAACATAGCTTCTTTAGCTTCTTGAAGTGTGAAGCAAACATGTAATCAGGCTTTCAGTTGATTATAAACAATCATCAAGCACCTAGAACACGCTGACTCACTATAGTTGCTAGTCTGCTTTTGACATTGGGCAATTTCTTGTTGTGGAGCTATTTTATGTTCCAGACTGTGAAGAGTTAAGTAATTCACAAAGATTGATAAGTCACAGCAATTTCTCTTTGTATATAGAAGCTGTGAAGCATTAGAAATTCTTAGCTATAAACTAAGGCTAATATAGCATATTTCATTAGTACTAATCAGGGCACTTTGAGCAAAAACAATTATAAAAAAGTTCTAGCTTTCTCTTCCTTTCCCCTTCTTCAATCACTGCCTCTGTTTTTCTGGAGCTTCTTTAGGTGCAAACAATTTCAATTTATCTCTGACACTGTGACTATGACAGTAAAAACTAAGAAATATATGCATAGTCTCACCAAATGAACCAAAGAACCTAAACACCACAAGTATGCTCATACAGCTAGGAAGCAATTCACTTTTCTGTAACAACATAGTTCTACTTCTTTTAAAAGTAAGAAAATAAAATGTAATTTTTTTCATTTCTTGTCATATATGCTGTGTCAAAATATAACTTTGAAAGGTAATATATTAAAAACTTTGTCTTCATGGACACTATCGAATGGTGGTTGCTGATAGTACTATCTGCTTCCCATTCTTCTCTTTTTCTCTTTTCTTCTGCCATAAATGTGAGTGAGAGAACACCAGGTCTTTTAATTTTTTCCTTTCCTTATTTTGGGTAAATTTAAGTCAGTTCATTTCTTGAGAATTTAAATCATAAATTCTAGTTCACTTCAGTGAAATATTGCCTATATTTGGTAAATTCAAAGAGAGAAAACTACTCCATGTTTTCAGTATTTCATAAGAAACCAAAGGAAAAATAAAGCAGAGCTGTTCTTAAAGAAGAGTTTAAGTAAATTTTCAAAGGTTATCTTGTTTCTGTAACATTATTGGAAAATACTAAATTTATGAGCAATTCTTAATCCAATCAACCACCACAAGTTAATGATAAAAGTATTACAGTTTTATCAGCATAGTTTTAATTTGTTAATATAATCTGTCTGAATTATGACTGTTTCTATTCTTTTTTTTCTTAGTTGGAGCCATGAATTTTTGACAGATGATGCAGCCATTATTTGTTGTATTTATTAAGGTTAATAAAAACTATTTAGACTGGGTGCAGTAGCTCATACCTATAATCCCAGCGTTTAGGAAGGCCAAGGAATGGAGGATGGCTTGAGTCCAGGGCTTTGACGCTGCAATGAGCTATGATTGCGTCACTGCACTCTAGCCTGGGTGACAGAGCAAGACCGTGTCTCTAAAAAAGATAAATAAAAATCTAATTTAAGAATAAATAAATAAATAAAATAAGTAAAATTTAAAACAAGTTTTTAAAGAGAGTAAACCTAAAGAGAAAAAAGTCACAAGAGAAGTGAAAGCATTAGCTTTAAAACTAGACAGAGAAGAAAATCTACTAAAGATCCTGATGTTTGGAGAAAGCTGAGGACACTGGTAAAAATTTAATGTTAATTCTACTACAAAGCTGAAGTTTCTAAGAGGAAAATTATGTTCTTTGCTTTTCCAACTGTATATTGTTCTCTAGCACGTGCCCCTCTTTCTCTAGGCATCACAGAAACAACTGAGTTATCCTTAATACACAGGGAACAAATCTGTGGTTAAGGGGTTCCATCAGCAAAAGGGAGGTTAGCCAGTGTAGGTATTGATATTAAATCTAAGCATACTGTCATATGGTACGTTAGGAATCTCTCATTATTTTCTGTTGAAAATAACCCTTATTGAATTAACAAAGCCTTTCACAACTCAATTCAAATCTTTTTATTGGAACAGAATCTAAAGCTTAATCGGAAATATTAACAATTTATGAAAAGGCTTTAAGGGATCAAAAGAATGAATAGGTATAAAAGCAAATTTAAGATGATTCAAAAAACAAAAAAACAAGTGGCATGTAAAGATAAAATAATCTGATTACTGTGAACACTAGAAAAGGGAATTTTGTAAGATTTGAATCATATTCTTCAGAAAATTACATGTTTACATGTGTTCTAAAGTAAGTTAATACATAAGATCTCAGAAAGCAAAATTCTAAGTCCCACACTTTTATCAATTGCTCAACATGTTGATGATGTGTAAGATAGTTGCTATTTTTTCCCCTCTAAAAATCAGTGACTATTTCACAACAAATGTGGTTCATGTGTGTAGAACAGAGTGACAACAAAAAAATTAAGAAACAAAAAAAGTGCAAGGCAGAGGGCAAGAGGCTTTATTCAACCAGATCAGCAGAAAGTGGGACTTTTTAAAGGTTAAACTCCAGAACAGGTTTGGTCCAATATCTCTATTTCTTCTTAAAGCCACGCTTTTCTTTTATCCTTGGCTTAAAATGAGCTAATGGACAGGACCTCCCATTTTCTTCAATTCCTTCCTTGTGGAATTTGTTGCAGAAGTACTTTCACTCACTGAAGCCTATCATGGGTTACTGAAGGAAATAAAAATATTGCCTTATTGGCTGTGGAGAGAGGAAACAGCATTTTAGAACCAAAGCAGAGGTCAGCATTTGTTTGTGCTCAAACTTGATGTCGCCATTTTGAGTGGCTCCCAATTGAACAGTCTATCCCTGTTCTGTTGATAGCTCAACTCACAAAAGAAAACATTATTTTCGATACATTCCGTCTGAGGAGAAAGAAGGTACCATTAACCTATTAGACGAGATCATGCATGTTCAGGGTGATATGGCTGTAGACACCATGAACCTATTAGAAAAGCCATTGGCACACCTGGATATTAAGAGAAAAAATTTAAATATTGAATTGTGTAGATCTGAAAGGTTTTAAAGTGTCAAGTTCTGGTGACCTGTGTTACTGCCTCATCACATGGCAAGACCTACCAAGCTTTGGGTTTCACGTAAGCATGCTGAATTTATGAAGTGTGCCTCTGAACAAGTTTTGTCAAAAAAAGAGCATTAAACTCTGTTGGTTCTTTGTACATTACTTTCAAGGTAGAGTCCTTTTTTTCTTTTTGAGACGGAGTTTCACTCTAGTTGCCCAGGCTAGAGTGCAGTGGCGCGAACTCAGCTCACTGCAACCTCTGCCTCCTAGGTTCAAGCGATTCTCCTGCCTCAATCCCCCCAGTAGCTGGGATTACAGGCACACGCCACCACACTGGCTAATTTTGTATTTTTCGTAGAGATGGGGTTTCTCCATGTTGGTCAGGCTGGTCTCGAACTCCTGATCTCAGGTAATCCACCCACCTCGGCCTCCCAAAGTGCTGGGATTACAGGTGTGAGCTACCGCGCCCCGCCCCTTTTTCTTAATATTCACAAAACCTAGGATGATAAGGCTTAAAATCATCTCTCTAACCTCATTTATTACCACTATTTTTTTTTCACTCTACAAATCTCAACATACTTTTCTTTTTTCTGTTACTGGAATATATCACTATGTATGTGGCTTCTGAGGCTTTTCAGCGTTTTCTAGAAAAGCCTTATCCTTCCTTTTCCTTGGGTGCCTCTTAGTGCCATACCCAAACTCAGCTTTTCCTCACAAGGCTAGGTTAAGTGTTTCGTCTCTCCTCTACTTTTTCAAGAGAAGCACTAATTATCATTTGTTTTTGTTGCCTTTTTGCAGGTATTTAATCTCCTCACCATAATTAAAACAACATTAGAGCTGGAACCAAGTTCATTTTGCTTACCATCATGTGCTTGACACATAGAATATGTTCAATAAAATTCATTTAAAGAATACACTGATGTTTACTGCCACTAAAATAAGCTGAGTTTGTAAACACAGTTTTAATTCTTAGGCTTTTATCCCTCATAATGATAGAATTAATTTTTCTGTAATATATTTATTGATTATAATAATGATAATAATATCAATAGCAGGGATAATAATAACTACTACTACCATTTATTGATTTTCTACCATGAGTGGATACAATATTAAGAGTGTTCCTACATTATTTCATCCAATCTTTATAGCAGCTCAGCAAAGTGGGTATTAGATTGCCCTTCTTATAAATGAGAATAGTGAGACTCAGAAGTAACTTATGCAAAGTAATAGTAGGAAAAATAGAAATTTGAATTCAAATCTATTTTCAAAGATTGTCCTAATGTCACTATACTACATGGCTTATTCAAAGAGATTTAAGGATTAACTTATACTTTGGTATTTGATTAGTTTCTATTATTATAACTTTATTCTTAAATTATTAGGTAGATAATTATGTGAGAGAAAATTAAGGAAATGAGTGAATAGCTTTTAAAAAAATACTTTCTGTCTGGCACTATGTGCTTAGTATTTTACCCGACAGACAGTATTAGATACAGATACACATATTTAACTCTTAGGAGTCCTCATTAATAGTTTACCTTCTTTGCTCACATATTATAATATTCAAATTCCTGATTCTCATAATTTATTTTTATTTCTGCTTGGTGAGTACGACACCTTGCTTTAGGGGTTTATATCATAACCATCTTTAATATAAATATCATTGTTTGTCTTAATAATAAAAATAACCACCAATAGGATGGTAATCAATCAATCCCCACATTTATGGGGCAGTTACAATTATTATTACTGTATTATAATTTCCTAATTTTATTGATGAGGAAGCTGAGGCTTATCAAAACTAAGTAACTAACAAGTGGCAGAGCAGGGATATGAACCCACACTGTCTGATTCCGAGGTGGTGATCTATAAGTTCCACTGGTTCTTGCTGAGCAAACAGTTGGGATATAATGCCCTCTCTGTCTGCCTTTTGTCCCCTTATGTAGCTAAGATAAAGAGGAAATCTCCTCTATTTCTTAAATATGGACACGGTGTCTATTATTTCAGAACATCTTCCTATCTGGAAAGATTTGTGCAAAATTCCCAAGAGCTCCCAAATACCTCTATGTATAACCCATGAGATGTCTTATCTGAATCTAAATTCTAAGTAGCATTTAATTTGATTTCAATTTTTTTAGGAAAGACATGTTAGGCTTTGCCCTGTTTGTATTTATATAATTTTTAAACCAATATTATGTAAATAATTACATAACTGAGTATATACCTAATGTTTCCAATTAAAGATACATTTCCAATATTGAGCAATACATCCTCCCACTGAATTAATCACAAAGTTTCCCGTGTCTAAATTCATCGCCATGATTTGGTGTAGCACTTGATCTGACTTGAGAGGGTGTAGGTAATATGTGATAAATTGCTTAGCAAATTAGAAATTAGGACCTTAGACCTGCTGAATTAGGCTAGGGCACCTTTAAATTGAAGAGAGGTAGTTTTCAACATGCAATGCAAGAAAGTAAGTACTTGGCCACAGGTATAACTTCTTCCTTACGATGATGTCTTAAAATGCAGGTTGTTTCCTTGATGGCCTATGTTGCTTGGGGATTAGATACCCAAGCCAAAATATTGAACCTACAGTTGCTTGAGAGACTTTCTGATATTTACAAAAATATTTCTGGAAGTTGCCTTCTAGCTAGAGTAGTCACTATTTTAGCAATTTGCCAACCTCTTGAATCCTTTAAGATTTGGAACTTAATGTCATGGAGAGAATGTAAAACTATGTTGGTTCATGAATATCACCTTGGTCTGATCAACTATAGAAAAATCATTAAAAATGTTGCCATTGTGTGACTACTTGGACATAGTCACAAATTCTGAGGCATTGAAATGTCTCGAATACTTCTATTTTGAAGTATTTTATTATTAAAAATGGAAGACAGTACCATATGAGAACCTGAGTGGAGAAGTTATGGTTTAAAAAAGATATTAACAAACATCATCATCAATAACATAGTGGCCAAGGTCAGCTCCCAATGTAGAGTTTCATAAAACCCTCAAAAAGAAATTAAGGTTTCTCATAATTTATACTCATACTAGATCAAAAAAAGAGATGCTTCTCCTAAGAGTCAGTGACATATGGAACAAATTCTGGATGAATTTTGTGCTATCTCCAGTCTCCAGCAAACACCGTTCTCAGAGAATGACAATGACAATGACAATGCATAAACATTTTGTGGAGATTTGGAAACTAAATAGCCACATCTGATTTACTGGTTTCTCCAGGTAAGATGATCAGTGGTCCTTGGGAAAAGACGTTTTACATACTACCTTTGGGTTTGCAATCTTGAATTGCTCATCTGTAAAGCACTCTTGTTGACGGAAAGATCTGTGAGTCAGAATGAACAAAGACATATTCACATTATAGCAAATATGTGGACACACACTACAGTCTAAGTGCCAATGCTCAGCAGATGTTTCTATAAAAAGACTCTCTCACTTGCCAACAGTGACACTTGAAAACTAGCTTTACTTAGCATCTCTGAGTCTCATGAAGATTACACAGCAGCCAAAACACTATTGAAAGCATAAGAAAAAATAAGTAAGTAACTTATCACTCAATAATTTCAGTTTGATTTGCTTTCTGGCTGATCAAATACATGTTAAACAATATAAGTATCAAGTAGGCATATGTGCCAACCATTAATTAAACTCTATTTTGTTTAGAAAGTGACTTAAAATCTGCTCCTATTTCTTTACTAATAATTGTTCTAAAATATTTTCTATCTATTTAATAGAGGTGTCAATCACTTGGGTATGCCTACATTTTCCAGAATTCTGAGTCCAGTCCTTCTTTCATTTTTAAATACAAGTAAGTTTTCATCCTAGGCATGCTGGAAACTTGGTACCCATTAATAAAATAATTTTAAAGATCAGGGATTTTCTGAGTCTTTAGTTTTTACAGTAACCTTTTTCTCCTGCTTCTTGCTTCTGCTGTATTTGAGATGTTGCTGGATCTAACCTGCAGCTGATCTCTCTCCCCACTTGGTGCTCATCCAAAGGTGTGTGTCACAGACTGTAATTCCCTCATCAGTTAGGAAAAAGAGGCTGTAGATTTACTCAGTGTCTGGGTATATAGAGGGGTTTATAGCATGGTATAATACCAGGCATGACTTAAAACTGAATCCTAGACACCTCTGTTCTTAAAAAATTCCTCAGGCTTTCTCCTGCTATCCTCTGTAGAGCTGCTTCCTCTCTATAGATGACGCTAGAGATCTGCACTACTCCTGAAATTTTGCTCACCTCTCCTTTCAAACTACCCTGTCAAAGATATTAAGCAGTCAGTTGACTGAACAAGCAAGACTCAAAAGTAGATAAGGAAACACATACTTTTTATCTCCTCGCATTGCCAATCCCTGCCCACTGCTTACTCAAGCCTTCTCTACTGGCTTGTTCCTCCCTGTTCCTGGGCAAAAGCTAGCAGTGATCTCATGACTTTTTGATCACTTTCATATCATAAACATCTTTAAACCATAAAAAATAGCCTTAGTTCAGAAACGAAAATGTCCTGTGCTTTCAACAGTCAACACTTTGAAGTTCATTTTCAATTAAATCTTCTCCCCAGGCCTGATTGAGGGAAGAAGTGTGATAGAGCTTCTTCCTCTTCCACAGTGAATAGCTCTGGCCCCTTCGGTATTGAAAGTGGAGGGAAGGGCAGTGGTAAAGGACAGCAAAGATCACCCATGATTGGAAACTAGATAATTTTGCATCGGGTTCATCTGGGAGAGCAGATGTTTTAAATTTGAGTCATTTCCCTTTTTTTGTGGTATATTCACAAATTCTTTGGGAGATTCTTCAGTTCTGGAGACTTCTGAACTATTATATTTCATTCCTGTAATTCAGGCAAAAAAAAATTTGTCCAGCTTACTATCCCCTTAATAGTTCCCAGTTTCTTATGGTCTATTCTATACAAACTCTCTGTCTCTCGGGGTCTCACCCAGTGCCACACTGGGAAGAGTCTTTTTGAATTGTGTCCAAACTGTCTCTCTCCCATTTGATGCCCACCTGCACCCATGGAAAACACTAACTCATCCATTCATTTCAGATATTCCCATGAAAGCTGCTACTACTCCTTGCTCTATCATTAGAGAAACCAGCCAACTCAGTCTCTCACCTTTATAAAAGTTTTTCAGGAGTAGATTCTGAATGAAACACTAGTTAATCTTTTTGAAGAGTGGTCTTGAAACCCTTCTAACTTAGCTTAAGCTGAAAGGGAGGCTCCCCTCTCTTCCACTATGATGAAAGGGTTAAGAGGAATACACACAACTCTCTTTAAAGAAACTTTTCTCCAATTTACCTTATTCTTCCAAATTATCTAATACTGTTTAAAGCCTGGAAGAGGAGGTTCAGTTGACAGCAGCAATGCTTGCTCAGAACCTCTCCTTGGGAGGTCGTGCTTAGGGATCTAGCATTTTGTTTTGAAATGGAGGTATGGATACCACCTATTCTTAGGCCTCCATCAAAATAAAGACAACTATTGTTTACATGTTACTATCTTGTTATATGAAATAATAAAATCTACTTATCTCCCTAAGATGACTTTATAGACATATTTTGAAATAAGAAAACTTTTCTAGCTGCAATAATATGGCAATTCTGCACTGTACTCTAAAGGTACTGTACTGTACCATGCCCTACCCTTAGCTTCAGGGTATAATTGAAATCAACTGAAATAATGATATTTCCACAGGCCTCTGGTGCACATATAGAAAAACAAGATGTATTTAGGTATGAATACTTTCTGAGCCCCTTTGATCTTGCTGCTCAGTACAAGAAGATCTGCTAGAATGAAGAACACACACACACACACACACACACACACACACACAGTCAGCAAAATGGCCAACTAGAGTTCCTGACACTGCTCCCCACCGTAGAAAAGCGACCCAAACAACAAATAAACCAGTATATTTTGACTGGAGTGACTAAGGGAGTACGCAGGAGAGAACCAGGGGAATGGCGAAATCCCTGAGGAGCATGGAAGCCCAGAAAAGTACCGTAGAGAGAAAGCCAGGCATCCGCTGGGTCGACTAGGAGCCAGGGGGTCACCTTCTGGAGGAAAGATAAACTGGAGGCCCTACCGGTCCCCATTACCACCACAGGCACCGGCCTTTCCTGTTTAAGAGAGTCCCTGGGTCCTCCCAGGGCCTGAATCGAGTTTGAAGGGTGTCCGGAGTTCGCGCAGCTGCACTGCCCTAGAGCAGGAGCCCGTGTTGTGGTCCCCGCACCCCCCGACTGAGGCCGCTTCGACTTGGCGCCATCTTGAAACTGGCCCCGTTGACTGCACCCGTGCGTTGGGGGCCGGCAGCCATAGTCTCTCCCTATCCTGAGGCCCTGCCGTCGTTCAGCCACATTCTGCAGCCCCACGCCACTGGCTGCCTGGAGCATAGAACCATCAGAACGTGGGATTCCGGTATTTGAACCCCCGTGGTGCTTCTCATCCCCAGGGAGCAAGTGGACCTGTGCAAGGGGAAAGCTGCCAAACAGCCAGCCAGGAGCCCTGTCCACACCTGGCTCAACAACTAAACTGGCAGAAACCCCACTCTCCGAAAGCCCAACACACAGCCCATGGGCCCACCATGCCTACTCACACGCTGCTGACAACAACCGGCTTGGTGACCACCCCCCAGCAAACTGCACTATCTTGGTTGCATAGTCCCCTAGCCCAGCCCTCTAGGCAATTGTACACATCACTGACGAGTGTATTACAGCTGAAGAGACTGTCCAGAGACCAAGCTGCTGTCCATTCAGAACCAAAGTCAGTACCGTGCCCAACCAACAGCTTAGGACCCGCCTACAGGAAACAGTTTCTCCTTACAAAAGCTACTGTATAAAATAGGAAAACGCAGCCGTTCCACTAGAAGCACATATATCGATGAAGGGACACAAGAAACATGAAAAGCAATGAAATAATGGCACTCACAGAAAATACAATAATTCTCAAGAAACAGACCCCAAAGAAAACAGTACGTACCTTTCTGAAAGAGAATATATATATATATATGTGTATATATATATATATATATATATACACACACGTAATTTGTTTATTTATTTATTATTTTGAGACAGAGTGTCCCTGTGTCACCCAGGCTGGAGTGCAGTGGTGGGATCTTGGCTTACTGCAACCTCTGAGGTTCAAGCGATTCTCATGCCTCAGCCTCCCAAGCCACCCGAGTAGCTGGGATTACAGGTAGGTGCCACCATACCAGGCTAATTTTTGGCATTTTTAATAGAGACAGGGTTTCACCATGTTTGCCAGACTGGTCTTGAACTTCTGGCCTCAAATGATCCACCTGCCTGGGCTTCCTAAAGTGTTGGGATTACAGGTGTGAGTCACCATGCCTGGCCTTTTAAAAATGATGATCTTAAGGAGACTCAGTAATATACAAAAGAATACAGTGAAATCAGAAAACAGTCCATTGTTTGAATCAGAAATTCGACAAAAAGACATATATCATGAAAAAGAACCCAACAGAAATTTGGGAGCTGCAGAATTCAATACATAAAATAAAAAAAGAAAAAAAGTCATAAAACTCATATGAAACCATGAAAGACCCTGAGTAGCCAAAGCAATCATGAGCAAAAAGAACAAAGCTGAGCACGGGGGCTCATGCCTGTAATCCTAGCACTTTGGGAGGCCGAGGCAGGTGGATCACAAGGTCAGGAGATCAAGACCATCCTGGCTAACACGGTGAAACCCCGTCTTTACTGAAAATATAAAAAATTAGCCAGGTGTGGTGGCATGCACCTGTAATCCCAGCTACTTGGGAGGCTGAGGCAGGAGAATTGCTTGAACCAGGGAAGCAGAGGTTGCAGTGAGCTGAGATGGTGCCTCTGCATTCCAGCCTAGTGACAGAGCAAGACTCCGTCTGAAAAAAAAAAGAACAAAGCTGGAGACATCACACTACGTGACTTCAAAGTATAGTGTAAAACTATAGTAACCAAAACAGTGTAGTTTTGCCATAAAAACAAGTACATAGACAAATGGAATAAAATAGCTGAAAATTAAATTCATGCAGCTCTAGCCAATCTATTTCCAACAAAAGTGCCAGGAACACACACTGGGGAAGAGACAGTCTTTTCAATACATGTCCAGAGAAAACTGGATAGCTACCTACACAAAAATATGACTAGACCCCTACGTCTCACCATATTTAAAAAACCAACTCAAAATGGATTAAAAACTTGAATGTCTCGAACAATGAGAACTCATGGACACAGGAAGGGGAATATCACACTCTGGGGACTGTTGTGGGGTGGGGGGAGGGGAGAGGGACAGCATTAGGAGATATACCTAATGCTAAACGCCGAGTTAATGGGTGCAGCACACCAACATGGCACATGGATACATATGTAACAAACCTGCACATTGTGCACATGTACCCTAAAACCTAAAGCATAATAAAAAAAAAAAAAACCTTAAATGTAAAACCCATGGCTATGAAGCTACCAGAAGAAAACTTAGGATAAATGCTTTATGATACTGGTCTGGGCAAGGATTCTTAAAATAGGACCTTAAAAACACAAGCAACAGAAGCAAAAATAACAAATGGGATTACATCAAACTAAAAAGCTTTTGCACAGCAAAGGAAACAATAGACTGCAGTGGCAGCCTACAGAATGGGAGAAAGTCTTTGGAAACTATACATTTGGCAAAAGACTAAAATCCGGAATATGTGAGGAACTTAATTGAAAAAAAAACCCAATTTAAAAATGTTCAAAGACCTTAGTAGACATTTCTCAAAAGAAGACATAAACATGTTCAACATCCCTATTAGAGAAAAATGCAGTGCAAAACCACAGTGAGACCAACTCATTCCAGTAGGAAAGGTCTATTATCAAAAAGATAAGAGAAAACAAGTGTTGGCTAGGATGTGGAGAAACTTACACACTGTTGGTAGGATGGTCAATTAGCACAGTCATTATGGAAAACAGTGTTTTCACAAAACAGATTCCTAAAAAAAATTAAAAATAGAACTACCATATGATCCAGAATCTCACTACTGGGTTATATCCAAAGAACATGAAATCAGTATGCTGAAAAGATATCTTCACTCCCATGTTTATTGTAGCACTATTTATAATAGCCAAGAAATGGAATCAACCTAAGTGTCCATCAACAGATGAATGGATAAAGTAAATGTGGTATACGTATACAAAGAAATATCATTCAACCATAAAAAAATCCTGTCATTTGTGAGAACATAGATGAAGCTGTAGAACATCATTTGAAGTTAAATAAGCCAGACACAGAAAGACAAATAGTATATTATTTCACTCATATGTGGAATCTAAAGAAAAAAGTAGTTGATATCATAGAAATAAACAGTGATTATCAGAGACTAGGTAGGGAAAAGGGGAGGGAAAGATGGAGATAGGTTAATCAATAGATAAAAAATTATGGTTAGATAGGAGGAATAAGTTCTAGTTTCTATTGCACAGTAGGGTGATGATAGTTAACAGTAAGGTATTGTATGTTACAAAACAGCTAGAAAATAAGTTTTTAATGTTCTCACCACAAAGAAATGAAAAATGCATGAGGTGATGTAGATTCTAACCACTCTGATTTGATTACATTCAACATATACATGTATCAAGACATCAAATTGTATCCCGTAAATATGTATAATTACAATGTTTCCATTTAAAAATGGAAAAAAAAACCCACCACACTTCAGAGTAAATAAAGGCAGAGTATATGGAGGTGGTTGAAGGATTTCTGCGACCCCCACACACACACCTCAGGAGACAAGTTCAGATATATGAAGCTGGCTATCAGAAATAAAAATGAGATTGAACATGTATTTGGGAATAATAATAACAATATTTTCTTTTTATAGGTATTGTCAGAAATAAACAAACACATGTCAATGGCTTAAATAGTGCTTCCCACATAGTGAGCACTTATGAAATGTTAGGTATTATTACCATTATCATTATTACAATGAATATCATTATTGTTGCTGATCACACCTGTATCCCAAGAAACAAGGACCCATGATAGGATATAATAATAACTGTTGCATGAATAAATGACTTTGCAAAAGATTAGTAGTGCCCAAAATGTTCAAAATAACCTGTTTTAAAGCAGGGGTCCCCAAGCTGCAGACCAGTACCCATCCCTGGCCTATTAGGAACCAAGCCACACAGCAAGATATGAGTGGCTGGTGAGTGAGCCTAAGTTCTGCCTGCTGTCAGATCAGCAGCAGCATTAGAATCTCATAGGAGCACGAACCCTATCGTGAAGGGATCTAGGTTGTGGCTCCTTACAAGAATCTAAGGCCTGATGAGCCAAGGAACTGTTTCATCCCAAAACCATTCACTCACCTCCCCCGCCCAGTTCATGGAAAAATTGTCTTGCAGGAAACTGGTCCCTGATGTCAAAAAGGTGGGGGACCACTGCTTTAAAGGATGTGTTTTCATTCAAATATTGCTAGACCGTGCTTTACAGAGGTAATAATTGTGCCTTTCTTGTTCCTTGTATTTCCCGTGCCTGATATATGGTCTTCTGGGAACTAAATACTAAAAATATAAATGTTTCTAATAAATATGAGACATTTAAATACATTTATTATTTAAAATCAGTATTAGACTTTTGGCAGTAACGAGTAAGTTGATACAAGAATCATGGTCATTTTGACTTCCCTCAGCTCTTGTTGCTGTTTTTAAAAATTGTGAAATGGTCAAACATTAAAATATGAAATATTATGAAAGTAAAATACTGTATTTACAAATGAAACTCCTTATGACCACCTCCCCAAAGTCATTCCCCTCCTTTCACAGAGAAAACTTTTTCTTGAATTTGTTGTTTATTATGCATATATATACACACACATTCATATGTATACACACATATGTATAATAAACAGTGTAAAGTGTTGTCTTTCATCTTTTCAAATATTATGTAGTCGCATTCATTGAGCATGTATTTTATTCTGCAATTTGCTTTTTTTAAAACATTACTTTTTTTGAGCTTTGATCAAATGAATACCTGACCCATTTATTTCAACTTCAGAATAGTAGTCAATCACATAAATAAAAGAAAAAATGCTTACCTATTTTACCACTGATGTATATTTAAGTTACTTACAAATTTTAGTTTTATTAACAATGCTGTAATAAACATGCTTTAAATGTTCCCTTGTACAGATGTGCTACAATTTCTCTTTGGTATAGTCTGAGACATGGAATTGCTGAATCAGCAATGTTACTAGATAATTTCAATTGGTCTCAAAACTGGCTGACTCAACACTCTTGCAAGCGGTGTATAAGGTGTCTACATTTCTCCAAATCTTTATCAATACTTGATATCATTTGGCTTAAATATTCTGCTTGTGATGAGTGTGCTTTTATTATAGTCATTTTTGTTTTGTTATGCTATTATCTCTGTGGATTTATGTGCATGTTTCTGTTAGCTAGTGAGAGTTGAATATGTTAATTGGCAGTTGTACAGTGATCTGATTTTTAATAGTTTGAGATTATTACAAGTTTTTAGACTCATCTCTATCACATGACTTTTTTTTTTGATTTGATTCTTTTGATTTGATTTTCTTCTTTTACATCTTTTGTTCAATTAAATTTTCAAAATCCTCTGCTCATTTGTTTATTTGGAAGCACTACATGGCATTTCCTTTTATTCTTAAATTTTAGCATACGTACCAATTTTAATTATTCTCAAGAAAATTGAAATTATTCAGTATGTCTATTCTCCTTCTTAGTATGACACAGACTTCATCGTACTTTAACAATTGGACACCCAACAGTCCAATCTTATTCTAAAATTTCAGAACTTAATTTTACCTTTAAAGATACACAGAGTCAGTGCTAAATTTACCAATATTTTATAAAGCTCCATGTTCAGTGTTTCTTGTATTTCATGCTTCCGCCTTTGGTTTCACTTTCTTTTACCTTTTTAAATCTTTTTTTTCCATCCCGCTACTTCAATAGTACTTTTGGTAAGGGTCTATGATTGAGAAACTATTTGCCACGCAAAATGTCATTATTTTGTGCATATTCTTCAATTATATAATTAAATGGGCATATTGGTT
Source organism: Nomascus leucogenys (assembly GCF_006542625.1). NCBI lineage: Eukaryota > Metazoa > Chordata > Mammalia > Primates > Hylobatidae > Nomascus > Nomascus leucogenys. The sequence goes on from NC_044397.1 coordinate 13,704,269, forward strand.
TGCTGTTACAGTGTAACATACACACACAGTCTCAACAATAACCAATTATTTACCTCATGCATCTGAAGGTCAGGTGGCTTAGTTGGGGCTATTCTACTTCGTGTATTTCCTATGTCCCTCATCTTCCTTGTATGACCAGCAGGAGAGCTTGGACATGTTTATCCCATGAATATGAGAGGAACACATAAGAGCAAGCAAGTCCTCTTAAAACCCAGGCTTCGTAGTGGCATGCTGTCACTTCCAATTCAGCCTTTTGGCCAAATGAAGTTACATGGCTGTACCCAAAGTCAAGGACCAAGGAAATATACTCCTTCTGTTTACTGAGACAAACTGCAAAGGTACATGGCCCAGGGCATGGTTAGAGGAAAGAATGAAAAATGAAGACAATAATGAAATCCTCTCCAACCGGCATCCGTTGTGTTACCTTAGCACGTGGAAGCTATTACTCTTTTGTGTCTCTTGCTGATGACTCACATGTTGTAGGCTATTATTTCTATTTAGGTCATCTCTCTTTTCTTCATTGTTTTTAAGATTTGCTCATTATCACTGATGTTCTGAAGATTAACTGCAATGTTTCTAAATGTGGATTCATTTTATTTATTCTACTTAGTACTCAGGATATATTCCCATTGTGAAGTCTTATATATATATTTTTGATTCTAAAAAATTATAACTTCAAAACATAATACTCTTACCATTCCTTTCAGTCTCGTTTAGAACTTTAGGTATAAATTGGAGTTTTGAGTTTTTCAGTCTACGTATTTCAACTTCTCTGTCTCTCTTTCTCTCTCAGACTATGTTCTCATAAATACCCTATAATAGTATTTAATTCATAAATTTCACTAATGTTTTTCACTTATATCTATTAACAGTACATACAAGCGATTGATTTTTCCCCCAGAGACTGTAATTCTGACTTTCAAGACTCTGACCTGGTTCTTTTTATCCACCAGCAACTATCTCATGTTTGCCTCTTTTTGTTTCTTAATTACTTGCTCTTTTTTAAGTGAAACTTATTTCCTTCATTCATCTCTTAGAGAAATGTAGTGATATTTATGTTAAAGTATTTGTCAGACAATTTAACAAATATATTATCTTCTCTAGCAGCATTTTTCCAGCACTGATGTACATATGAGCTGCCTGGTGGTTATGTTAAAATGCGGAATTTGAGTAGGTCTGGGCTGAGGCCTGAGATTCTGCATTTCTGACAAAGTCACAGGTGATGTTGACGTTTCTAGTCCAAGGATGATACATTATGTAGTAAGGTTTCAGAGTTTCTGATCAAATACTTTAGCATTTTAAAAATATCTTTTAAACTTAGATGTTTTTATATGTTTGAGATGTTTGTTTTCCAAATTATTTTGTGTTGAAACTATTTTGTTAACTTTATTTTCTTCCTTAAGCTTCTTATGCACCCATCCTCATTTACCTTTCTAATTGTTTTTATGGTTGACCCCCTACAATCCCTTGGATTTCTGATCTGGAACCAAGTATTTCAATGATCCTTGCATGTACCTGGTCGGTGGAGATATTAAGGGCATGGTAGATATGTCCAAGGAGAAGGTACACAGTTTTGTTCATTCCTGATCTTGGGACTCCATTTGTGCCCTCCTGTCTCCTCGGGAAGTGTGTAGCAACAGTTCCTTTTCTATTTTTTTTTTTCTTTTTAGCCTCATTTTATGAATGGGGCAGTGGGCTCCTGCCTAAGCTCCTGGCTTGAAGCAGTGAATCCACTTCCCATGTCCTGTTATTGCCCCAGATGAAACACTTTTAACCCACCTTGTTCCCCTGTACCTGAACTCCTAAGTTCAACAGGCCTCAGTTCTACTCATCAGTTTGCATTTCTGTTCCGCTGTCTCCAAGAAGTGTTTGTCTTTTTTTTTTTTTTTTTTTTTTTGAGTTGGAGTTTCGCTCTTGTTGCCCAGGCTGGAGTGCAGTGGCACGATCTCAGCTCACCGCAACCTCAGCCTCCCGGGTTCAAACAATTCACTTGCCTCAGCCTCCCGAGTAGCCGGGATTATAGGCATGCACCACCACGCCCAGCTAATTTTTGTATTTTTAGTAGAGACAGGGTTTCACCGTGTTAGCCTGGATGGTCTCGATCTCCTGACCTTGTGATCCACCCGCCTCAGCCTCCCAAAGTGCTGGGATTACAGGCGTGAGCTACCGCGCCCAGCCGTGTTTGTCTTCTTTTAAAGCAGAGATATATATTTTGGTCTTCTCCTTTCAAATTTTACCTGGTATTATGTATTGGGAGCAGAAAAGGTGGATCAAAGTGTGAACGTATAGAGATCTCTCAACCAGCTATTTTTCCTACCTTTTTTTTTTAAGCTAAATAACAGAGTCTCTATCTTTGGAATAAAATTTAAACACAGATCTTACAAAAATACAAAGTTAATTATTATTGGTATTGGGAGTTGGTTCCGTCCTTTCATATATTATTTTAACTAATCAATTCTAAAGTTTTGCTTTAGAAAGAGTGTTTTTCAAAGTGAAGTTCCAGTACCATATCTTGTGTGTGAAAATGCCTCAGAAGTCATTTTTAGAAAGTGTTATGAGGAAATGTCACATTTAAAATGAAACTTCTCCAATAAATTAAACAGAAATAAGGCATTCAAGTATATTTGACTAGTAACACTTCGATTTATATCTACTCAATCCACAGCTGAGCATTAATTCATATATTTAGTAACTGCCTGCATGTGTCTGCAGTGAATCTGGATAATTTCATCCTGCAAATCCCTCCATGATATTAAATTCATAATACTGAAAGAGACCCTTATCTGGTACTGCTCCTTTCTCACAGAGCTGTCTAATAAACTACTTCAGAAATATCATTTAGCTGGAGCTTTCTTTCAAAAATCAAAATAAACTTCTCCAAGTTCTTTTTGTAATATATTCCTGGAACCTTTAAGGCTAGTGACAGTGGGGTGGATTGGAATAGTCTCACAGTGAGGCAAGAGATTCCAGTTCAGCTCAGATTCTGCCCCTAACAGGAGATATTATTTTTAAGGCAACTTATTCCAGCTCTGTGTGCCTCAGTTTCATCTGCAGAAAAACATAGAGACATTTACTTGCTCTAATAAATTATTGTGAGGTTGAAATGAAGTAACAGGCATATATAACTTTTGAGAAAAGTTAAATAAGAGATACAGTAATAAGAAGAACAATGAATTCAAATTGGCTATCAAATTGCCTCACTTTCAAGATCGTGGCTAACCTGTCCCTGTTCAGAAAAGACATAGGCTGAGAAAATCAGTAAAGGACTGAATTACTGTGGTGGTCAATTATAATTGTGTAGCCATATGGCACATATAAAATACACTTCTTTTGGTATAACGTGGCTTTCCAGGAGGCCTTCCTTACCCTGCTCCCTCTTATTGCTGTGCTTTAAATTTTTTTTTTTTTTTTCTGACAACATCCTTCTTACTTTTTGGTTAGTGGGTCACAAGCTTAGAATGAATTCGGAAGTTAAAACATATTTCAGCAATTAGCACCCTAAAAACTCAAGCTGCTTTTTGGCAATATTCTAAAAAGATGATTTCAGCACCTTTCATCCCCAGCTTGTTTGATAATTCACATTCCCATGTCCTTGGACTTGGCAGGCTCCACAGTGCTAGAGACGCATTCTTAGTTTGGTGAGGAAAATGTGAGCAACTTGAAAATGCTAAATAGGGACATTAGCCACATCTGAACTAGATATACTGAGTTAGTGAGGTTTTGTTCCTGGCTTGTTCTCTCTATTTTTAAATGTGATTGTACTCAGTGCTATTCTGAACGTTTTAGTTAACTCCCTGGCGTCCACCTACCTATCTTATTATTAGCTACCCTCTCTAGAAATATTTTTAAAGAAGTTTAAAAAGAGATGAAACAAAATGTCTTCCAAATAGCTTCTACCTCTGGCTTCAGAGGAATGAGCAGACTCTTAGCTGCTTTTATACTTCATTTCTCAGAGGCAGGGACAGCTGACAGCCAAAAAGAGACTAGGAAATTTGGTCCAGCATAGAAAACCCTCTATGTTTTAAGTCACTTTAAATATTCAGACACAAGGTGAGAATTATTCATTCAGAAAAAAATTAATGTTTAGTCCCTGTCTAGGTAAAAGAAGAATGGCATTATGCACATTAACTAATAAGCATAATTATAATTAGGTTTTGTTGAAGGGTAAACACCATTTCTTCTCCACCTCCTCAATCCACAAATGTTTCCATACTAGTCAAATACATGTCGTGTTTTTCTCTACACTGGGTCATTATGAAAAGTTACAAAAGTGGTCAAAAGCCTAGAGTAGGCCTAAGGGAAACCTGCATGACCATGGGAAATAATTTCATCTATTTGGACTACTCAAGTCCTTTTTCTTCATTTCTTCTCTTTGACTGCCTGCACTGATAACTGATGTTGCAAAGATTTCTAACTCTAAAATTGCATGATCCAAAGATGCTAAAGAAAATTAAAGTGGGAATCTTTGGGACATAAGTCCATTTTTTGTAACTATTCAATACAGGCTATGTTAGGAAGAATAAAATATACAATTTGGGGAGAAGTGATGAAAAATTCAAAATCAGAAGGTAAAAGTTCTGGTTCTAACTCTGGTTGCTCTTTTTATTACTGAAAAATGAGTCTCTCAATTAGGAATATGTAACACTTCTAGCTTTAAAACTGTTTAATTGCTATATACACTACTGGATCTCATGCCTAGGTTGTCTGAATCATAGTCTTAGAAAGTGGAGCTCAGTTGCATAATCTTAAAAGGTTCCATAAGGGATTCTGATGCATGCCCCTCATTGACAAACACAAGATCAGCCGATCAAGCTTCCTTCCCACCTTGACATTCTTAGAGTTTAGGACTCTGTCTCTATCAGGGCTCTAGCAAGTTGTGGTAAAGAAGTACACAATGACATAATATTTCACATGATGTTGAGGATATTTGAGGATGATTTAGGTGATGTGAAGAACACTGGGAGGTGTTTATAAAATGTTTCCAAGCAGATAAAGCTTTTGACAAAGAGCTGCTAATTTTATAATTGGAAGACAATCCCAACTATAGGAAGATGAAAACACATAACTAAGAATGATTTTTTTTCTATTCTCTATCGGTCTCAGATTCATTTAATCAAAGAATCTTTTTAGGAGTGCTCAGGGGCATCCTTATTTCTCAAATTTCTTCTTAGTTTCTCTCCTCTATTAGTCCAGGGACCAGCTATAGTATTATTAAGTTGTATCACACTCCTCCTCCTTTAGTATAATTCAGCCTCTCTAGCTTTCTGTTTCCCCAGAATACCAAGTTCATTACAGCTTCGGGATCTGGATGCTCTTCCAAAGACTAGCTCCTTCTCACCATTCCATTTTCTGCCTGCCTTTCTCCTCCTCAAAGAAGCCTTTCCTCACTTTCCAGTCCAAAACTCTTCCATTTCCATTACTCTCTGTCACATTAGGTCTCTGTCATATCTGGCCTTCATAGCACTTAGTCACATTTGAAATAATCTATTTTATTTATTGCTTACTCATTTATTGCCTTATAGAACATGATTATAATTTCCCTAATGCAATAATCTTTTCTATGTTGCTTAACACCTGTCGGGCACAGAGTAGGTACATAGTAAATATTTGTTAGACTAAGAATTGAAACTTTGCTGTCCTCCACAATGTTTTCTCCAACAATAAGCATCCTCAAGAGTATGAATAGCCACTATAAAGAGTAATTTTAGCATTTTCATGTTTTACCTTCTTGGAGCTTATGTGCTTAATAAACATCATTAAGAATACAAACTTAAGGCATTACAGAAATAGGCAAAATATAATATATATCATGGGATATAATAATACTGTATTATACATACAATAAAATGAAAGCATAAAAGATAAATATTTACAATAAGTGTAGCTGTACTCTTATTAGTCATTTATTACTCTTTCACTGCATCATTTAATAGAGAGCTTCTTGCTATCTCAGAAACAGCACAAAACAAGATTCTAAGTATTATTTGTATTCCTTCTTGATGCAAGTGACTGAAAGCCAAAGAAAATTCACCTATGCAAAAGGGAAACATATGAGTTTACACATTTAAACCAATAGGTAGCAGCCAACACATAGGGACAAGTGGTGTTAGGAACCTTTTTCTCCCAGTACACATTATTTGACTTTCTTTTTCCTCCTACCATGCTATTTCTTCCATATGTGAGAGGACATGTCCACTCCTCTAAGGCTACATAGTTTCACTGGGAGACAAGAACTGAATATACTTGCCTGATTCTTATTTGAACAAAATCATAAAACAAAACCTTACAAAAGCCTATGATAGCCCAGCATTCTTTAGAGTTTTATCTTTGAGCCAATTAATTCTACCCTAAGGAGTAAGGTTACATGATGGCCCTGTGTCAGGAGCCCACACCTTGTCTAATTAATCGTAGCTGGATAGGAGGCTATCTGTAGAGAAGTGGTCCTCTACCTTTTTGGCACAAGGGACAAGTTTCATGGAAGACAATTTTTCCATGGATTGGAGGTTCGGAGAGTGGATGGCTTCAGAATAAAACCGTTCCGCCTTGGATCATCAGGCATTAGTTAGATTCTCATAAAGAGTGTGCAATCTAAATCCCTCGCATGCGCAGTTCACAATAGGATTTGCACTCTTCTGAGAATCTAATGCTGTCGCTGGTCTGACAGGGGCAGAACTCAGGTGGTAATGCTTGCTGGCTCGGGGCTCACCTCCCACTGTGCAGCCTGGTTCCTAACAGGCCATGGACCCATATCAGTCTGCGGCCTGGGGGTTGGGGACTCCTGCTCTACAGGATATCTCCAGAGAGATTGGCAAAATGTAAAGAAATATACCTATATTCATTCAAACCTCTTGATTAGAAAACATGGAATGGGAAAAATACCATTTCCCATATGGGCCGTTGGACCTCAGACTCCAGGCTCTTCTTCAGTCTTTGGACTCTGGGATTTGCAACATTGATTTACTGGGGATTCTTAGGCCTTTGCCACAGACGGAAAGCTGCACTATCAGCTTTCCTGATTTTGAGGCTGTCAGACTTGGACTGAGTCACGACTGGCTTCGCTCTTTCCCCAGCTTGCAGATGGCCTATTATGGGACTTCTCCTTGTAATCATGTAACCCATTTCTCCCTAATAAATTCTCTAATTCCTGGGTGATAAAATAATCTGCACAACCAACCCCCATGGCACATTTACCTATGTAACAAAACTGCACATCCTGCTCATATTCCCCTGAACTTAAAAGTTAAAAAAAGTATTAATTTAAAGAAAAATGTCAATTTTACTATATGTTAATTTCAAAACCAGAAATGTAAAAAGAAACATAGAAATTATAGCAATTTAATTATCCAAAATTAAAAGTGGCAAGAAGCTTGGTGAGAAAAGGTATAAGGCCAATGCAAATTTTTGCAAAGGAAGCCTTGCCATTTGTTATGTTCCAGTTTTAATTAGTTAATTCCTCTGTCAACCCATTTATAAAACTGATGAAAAGTGAGAACTAGATTTTTGTTTTATATGCAAGAAAGGAAATTATTATCATGCAGTCCTCGTTAATAGTCCAAGAAGATTGAACCAGCAGCTTCTTCTGTTGTTACTAAAAGACTGAGACATTAAATTGTGATTCCTTGTTAGCAACCCTCTTTTTGTACATTGCAAACTACTTTTACATTTCAGCTGCTTCTAGAAAGTTATCGAGATAGTCTGAGATATTGTTCAGCTAAACTTATTATTCTCCACCTTTTTATTGGAGATATTTCATTGGTATGACAACTTATCTGGACTAATATATAATAAACATCTTTTCCAACAGTGGTCAGTCCTTTTGTGATTTGGCATAGCTACACTATTATGATAAATTACCTTAAACAAGTTCAACCTGATAACTATGAAAAAGGTTACGTTGTTCTTCAATTATCCTTTTAATCAATCTCCCAGGATAATCATTCTGCCTAAAAATATGTTTCTCAATACTAATTTCATTATCTAGGTGATTCTCATCGCTAATCATTAGAATGCAATTCTCTATATTCTTAACAACTCTTACTTTAACTTAAATGGGTGATTAGACTCAGTATGCAGGATATTACCTTCACGGTGGTCTTGATAATATATTCTTCATTGTAACTATCTTTGCTCCATCCTACTAATAGATGTTAAAAAAAAAAAAAGCTCTCTTATTAAACCCTTCCACAGTAAATCATATATCTAAATGAAGATTACATTCCAAAAAAAGATAATAAAGAACTTTCTTGTGAAACTTCGCAACACAGAACATTATTGAGCCTTTCAAAGTAATGGAAGAGAACATCTTTTCAAAATGTTTGCAAAGCATTTTAGAGATGATATGTGGTTGTAGATATGTTTGTAAAAATATATAGGTATATGTAACTTTAATTAAGGAGAGTACAATATGACTATGACTTTCCTGGGTTTTAGTTTAGGATTCCTTGCTAGACTAGATCCAAAGTAGGCCTCAATGAAGCATTCCTGATTTGACTGTCACAACACACACCATCTAGTGACAAGTGAAGGTACTTCAATGTAAGTATTTGTGAGGTACCCCTAATGTACACAAGCTGTAAGTACAACTCTTGAATAACCCTCAACCTTTACATGACATGTGAAATAATTTTATACATCTGTCACTTATATAATATTTTCCTCTCGTAAGTAATGTTTTTCTCAAATTTATCCCAGTCTCTAAGCTGTGTTTATAACTACCAGTAGACTTTGGGTTTTAGGAAAATGTCATCCAGGCGAGCTTACTAAGATGCAAATTCCAGAACCAGTCCTCAAGAAAAAATGAAACAGAAACTGCATGTTAACACTTTCATATAAAAATCAAAGTGAATAATTTGATTGACTATTATTAACATTTATGTTGTTATTATTTGTGTTTCAGGTTGTAAAAATTGCAACAATGTTTCTCAATGTAAAGATATTTTGAAAATTATTTTTTTCACCTTTTCAGTTTTTAACTGTCATACAGTAAAATTCACTCTTTTTGGTGGAATTCAGTTCCATGATTTTGATGAACACATAAAGAGTTGTGTAGCCACCACCACAATTATGATACAGAAGGGTTTCATCATCGCCCCCTCAATCCCTTTTCTGCTTCTTTGTAGTCAACCTCCCTTCCTACTGACAATCTCTGCAAAATTGCTTTTTAAAAAGTTTACACTAGTAAGAGCCGAAGGATCCCAACATTTCATGAGTTATTTCATCAAATGAATGTTTCCAGTCAGTCCAGATTTTCTCATTCAGAGAAAATAAAAATGTATTTCTGAAGCTATTATGAAATCATACTGCATAGACATAGTACGAAGAGAAGAGAAAGATGATACACTCTCACTCATCTGAATATTAGATTTGATTCTCAGAAAACTTTTTTATATCCTTCCTTCCCCTGGGAGAGTAAACATATACTATTTCCTTTAAAACAAGGTCCTGCCCATTTGCTTGCCAGTGATTGTAATGGTTTGCAAGGAAAAGAAAAAATATATCCTACCATTCTTTGTCACAATGACTTACACTAGTTTAAGCAACAGACTTCCTAAACCAAGACTTATCACTTCAGGGTTATTTCCATGTGACCTGTGGAGAATACTCATGAATAGGAGGAGAAAGCATGTGGCTTTCTCTGCTGTAGGGCTGAACTCTTCGGTGCGAGACTGGAAGGCAGTCCTGAGTGTTGTGAAGTAATCATTAAGTTACACGCTTGTCATTTCTTGTACATTCACTCAGAACTAATGCACATCACTTTTTCCAATTATAATCATTCCACCATTTAACAAGCACAAAAGGCCTTAGATTCCAATTTGCCACTGATGCCTTGCTCTCACTTGCTTATTTCTTGGCATTTCAGTCTTGCTAGGTTGTTCGTGTTTCCAATAATACGGAGCATTCGCCTTTCCTATAACAAACTTGCAAACGGAAACAAGAACAGCTTGTCTTACGTTAGAGAGCAGATCATTTTCACTGTCAGTAATTTTTCTGCTCTTTCAATGCCTTTCTGCTGTTGTAAATGTATGTTTGTGGATTCCTTATTGCCAAAGCTAAATATAAATCATATAGTGATATGTTTTATATGTTTCTGTCCATGCTTCTCTGCTGATCATATCAAACCTTCTCGGGTATATGTCTCCTTTCATTTAATGTCTTAAATCTGTTTCTGTCTTCACATGCAAACCTACACAAACAAGCAATCACCAGGCAAGAGAAACATCATTGTCTTCATATTTTGTTAGTTCCTTCTCCCTTCAGTGAGTATTAAAATGCTAGAATGATCTGAGAAACATGCTAACTTTAGATATGCAGCCTTAAACATGAGCTACACATGAGAGGAAATTGGTATTTTCATTTGCTGCACATGCTTTAATGATATTAAGCAATCTAATATGGTGCATACGCCAGATTTCAGTAATGCTTCTCTTGAGAATTTCAAACGGTAATGGCAATTTAAAATGACAGCCTTACATTTATATAGCTCCTTTCATCTCAGAGGTCTTTACACTTTATAAAGTTATATGGAGCAATCATTTCACTTACCCACCACAGAAATTCTGCCACCTCTAGGGCAAAGCTGAGCTTACTTTCAAAATTGACTCAACATTACGGATAATTATGACAAGAGGCAAAAAGCAGTACAGTGAATGAAAACCAAATAGGGAATACAGAAAGGTAAAATAATTTCTATAAGAAATTTTAGCCAAACAGTAAGAACCAAGCAAACAAACAAGAATTCCCTGAGGTTATTTAAGAACCACTAGTGCACAGGACTGTGAACTCCCATGCCAGCCACTAGAGAGCATTTCAGGGATACAAATTTAAGGCTAATTCTCTGAAGGTTGAATTTAGATTAGTGAAAGTAAAAATTCAAAAATGTAAGAGTTCTTACCCAACAGGGAAAAAAAGGCTTATAGTATCAAGATTCTAAATAAAGATGTCATGTTTTTCACCTTGCTTAAAACTATTACCAGTTTTTCTCTACTTCTACACACTTCTAGCAATAGAGAAAGATTTACACACACAGACACACACACATATTAGCACACAAAACTTTCGAAATTTTTTAACTGGATATGTTACTTTAAAGGCATTTTTAAAAGGTTTTCAGGGCACCTGTGATCACTTTTCCTCGCCCCAATATATTTGTATTTAAGAACTAGATAGCCAGGCTCGGTGGCTCACGCCCGTAATCCCAGCACTTTGGGAGGCTGAGGCAGGCGGATCACCTCAGGTCAGGAGTTCAAGACCAGCCTGACCAGAGAAACCCTGTCCCTACTAAAAGTAGAAAATTAGCCAGGCATGGTGCCGCATGCCTGTAATCCCAGCTACTTGGGAGGCTGAGGCAGGAGAATCGCTTGAACCTGGGAGGCAGTGTCTGCGATAAGCTGAGATGGTGCCATTGCACTCTAGCCTGGGCAACAAGAGTAAAACTCTGTCTCAGAAAAAAAAAAAAAGAAGAAGAAGAAGGAGAAGGAGAAGGAGAAGAAGAAGAAGGAGAACTATATAAGGAAAACTCTAACAAATTTGCATTTAGATATAGGAACTTGGGCATATAGTTAATACACAACATACACTGAGTTATCAAGTCCAAGTCTAGCAGAGGACATACTAGACTCCAACTCTATACTGATGTCAGAAGTAATCAGGCAGGAAGCCATCACAAAACTTACTAAAATAATGCAAATGCTTATGCGTGTTCTATCCTGACTACCTTTGTCCACCTGGTAGTTCCAGTGTTGCTGGTCTGATAGATTCCAAAAATCTTGAAACTAGGCCAATTCCAGCACTTCCAGGTTATCTAAAACCATTCTGATTAATAGAGCTAGGACTTTTTTCCAAAACCAGACTCTCTCAGAGCCCTGAGCACTGTTGAGAGAAGAATGTTCTCTTTATCCTCTGTAGCCTTTCCCTCCTTGCAGCTGATCCATTGAATTTTAGGTGTTACTGAAAATTTTCAGAGCAATAGGTGAAAGCGGATTGTGATTTTTTAATTCCTAGATAAATCTTAGGCGTTTTCAAGGGTGCGACAGAATTTGACAAATTTATAAATGTAGAAATAACTACTGGGTAAATAGTTGCCTTTTAGTAAGTTTGCTATAAAAGGAGTACTTGTTATTTAAACATATTGCATTACTTTACAGAGTTACAAAAGACATGCATTTGTTGAAGAAAACCTAGAAAAGACAAGCAAATAGCAGAAAAAGAAAACATAACTCCACCCTTACAAACAACCACTATTAATATTTTAGAGAAGGGTGTTCTGCCTTCACCCTTTTCTGGTGTTCATATATATCTTCCTAACTTTTAAAAAATACATATATATGTGTGTGTGTGTGTGTGAATATATATATATACATATATATACATTTGATAATGCCCAGTGGTGTACTAGTAAATGTTTAATGACAAACTCTCCAGAAAAAGAAGTAAAATGAAGCCCTATTTGAAGCATTTGGCAATTTCTGTGGTGTAAATACACTCAGCACAGTTGATTTAAAGCTGTCAATGTAAAGTCACTAAGTCACTGAAGAAGGAGACGAGATGTGCACAACTAGTTCCTATGTGTTAGTATGAGTTGGCTCCAGCATACTATCGAAACCCCACGTATTCTCGGTAGCCTTTCATTCAACAGCATTTCAAGAATAACTTTTCCTGTCGACAAATGTTCCTTTGAAAAAATCATTTTAATGCTGTGTTGTATTTTATTTTATGGATATCTCATATTGTATTTAACCATTCTTTTGTAAGTATTTGTCCAGTCTTTGCCTTAATTTCCAACATAATGATTGATATCTTGTAACTTAATCATTATACATACACATTCTTATTTTCAAATCAATCTTTGTAACAATCTTTTACCAACTACGCTATATGGATGAAAGGAAAAAAATGCTAGGGCACTTGGATCTCTAAGTATCTTAAGTCGAGGATTAAAAAAAGTATGAATAAGACATAGGAGCTCGGCAAACTTAAATGAGAGAAGCAGGCTGGGTGGGGAATTCCGGCAAACTGAAGCACTCATTCTTCACCACAGAGGAAACAGAGGCCCTATATTGCCAGAATTACTGTTTTTAAAAGGAAAACTCCTGAACACAGTGAAAATGCAATGCCTTTCTGGATCAGATATAGCCTGTGTACCAGAGTCTTCTGCACATAAAAGTCACCACTGATGGCACGCCCTAGACTAGAGTTCGAGACATCGTTGACCCCTGTATTTAATTACTATATGAAGTAAATTTTGTCTCTATCTCACCTATTTATTTCTCAACAATTCATGAAATATTTGTTGATGTTAAGATCTAAGTGCTACTTCTAAGATCACAGATTTAATATCACAGTATCGTAGACAAATCAGTGCATATTGAAACTCCTTTAGCACGTATGCTCAGGTTTTTTTCTTCTTAGCCGTTATTGGAGTGTTTGAATAGAGCTACCAGGTGCCTATCCTCCTACGTGACTTTTTGTGATTTTTCATTTGTCAAATATATAATTCCTAACTGTAAACAGCCCAAGAAATGCCAATCGATATCTTTTTTTTCAAAGTTTATAGAAACATGGTTTCCAGTGGAATTTCGCATACTGTTATCCCAAGACAAGAAGAAGAGTGTAGTTGCGCTAACGAGAGACCAACAAATCCACTTGCTGCCTGCTTGACTAAGCTTTACTTGCAGCCTAACATGCAGCCCTTTGGGTAAAAAACCATCCTTTTGAATTGTTTGTACAGTTGATGTAGATTCAGAGCATGCTTCATACGCTTTTGGATACAGTCCAGCAAGTTCCACTTGTAGGCAATTATTTTGTTCTTTTCTTTGTAAACAGAGCAGAAGCAGTGTCAGAACAGAGACACTTTCAAACCTCAGAAGCACCCAGCCCTTTCCATACATTTAATATCATAAGTTTTAATGCATTTTTTCTGTGCAGCAATTGCTTTGCTTTGAAACTTCTGTTATCAACTATCCTTCACAGTAGATGATAAATTTCAGCATACATTTCTCAAAGTGGACTATCTCAAATTTAGAATAGAAAGCTAAGTGTTAATGTTGTAATTTTAATTTCCCCCCAGTGTTTTCCCGTATTTGAAAAATAAAAACTTTTAAGATAGGTGCAAATTTTAAAGACTCAAGTCAGACCATAGGGATTAGCAGTCATGTGCTAACAAAGTCAAGAGACTTGAGTTTTTTTGACTCTATTGCCAACTGGTTACAAAGCTTTAAGTTTCTTGCTTATAAAATAGAATGCAGATATTCCACAAATTACAGCAGTTCCACTTAAGAATTTTTGACTTTACCGTGATGCGAAAGCAATATGCATTCAGTGGAAACTATACTTTAAGTACCCATAAAATCATTCAGATTTTTTACATTCAGTACAGTATTTAACAAATTTTATAGTATATTCAACACTTTATTATAAAATAGGCTTTGTGTTAGATGATTTTGCCCCACTGTAGGCTAATGAAATTTTTCTGAGCATGTTTAAGGTAGATTAGGCTGAGCTATGCTGTTCAGTGGGTTAGGTGTATTAAATGCATTTTTGACTTAATATTTTCAACTTATGATGGGTTTATCAGGATGTAACCCCATCATAAGTCAATGAGTATCTGTACTTATAATTACTTTAATTCTTTACAAAGAGGTTTTTGAGAATCAAATGAGTTAATACACATAGAAGCACTTTGCAACTTCAATTCCTTTATAAATGTAAGACGGTTTTGTGATTGAGTACTAAAGTGGGAAGGGCAAGGAAGAAGACATGAGGTAAGGAATCTAATAAAGCTAGAGTTCTCTACAACATTGTTCTAAACTTGTAAACAGATAAGCTTTGGTGGATTATCGAGCCTGAAAAGCCAACTGAGGAATGGCGATACAGATGAATCGGGCTAGGCCAGATGCAAATGAGGGACACTGAAAAGATCTTTATACCCACATTCACAATGTTTGCTATCTTAAGAGATTTATGCATTCCCTGAGGAACATCAATAGATCGCCTAAAGATCTCTGAGTCTCAAGGTTGTCAAAAATATTATGCATAGATTATATTTTTAAAGTTTTCCTGGCTTCAAACTATATTGTGCATGAGAATATTCTATGGACCTAGTCAAAATTGTCTATTTCTGAGATCTAGGTTTGAGATTATGGATTGAAAGATGTGAGTGAGACACTGGAAACTGCATCTTTAAAACAAACCTCTGGGAGTCCACGAACTAAGACTGGGAGTGGGAAAGTTCAGGGCATGCTTTGGAGGAGGTAAAATATATGGAAGTTTCATATGTGGAGAGATTAGGAAGATGGCACAATATTAAGCATAAGAAGAAATACCTTACAGTGGTGCAGACCGTTGCCGTAATGATCTCCAGTGTGCTTGTGCTTTCCTGTATCCGGGTCTTTGATTAGTCTCTTCTGATGTAAACTCTAAGTTTGGCCACTTAACTTTCTTTGACTGGGAAGACAAATAGCAAACAACACAAGCAGAGAATTGAAAAGTGTTAATGCTTTGGGGTATATCCTCTCTTGTTGCTCCTGGGAATTCTGAGACCATGACTATGTAAACAAACCTGTGCAACCTTGCTGGTAATACATGGCCCGCTCACCTCAATCCACACATCTCATAGCCAGCACCAACTGTCAAATATGATACTGAGGCCATTGTACACCAACCACATCTAAAACAGATAATGATGCACAGGTAAATTTGCAAGGTTGGATTTAGCAAGATAAGGTAATCTAGAGCATAAGGAAGTAGTGAGCCAAGGTGTTAAGGAAAAGGGTTTGGAAGGAACCTGCTTAGAGATTGTAATTTAGACTACAGTATAAAATTAGTATGAGAGGGCCTAATATTTAGTCTAATAACTAATTGATATTAGAGGGACAAAGATTTTTGTTTGGCAGAAAAGTAGACAGCAAATTGCAGAGATTTGAGAAGCAGAAATGCAGTGATAAGAGTTAGGAATAGAGTGTCATGGAAAAAAAAAAGAAAAGACTTCCAAAGAGACATGGAAGAAGGTGTCAAATGTTCAGAGGATACATAAAATAATGCCTGAGAATAGGCGTGGAGTTTGAGCAGTTTAACTGGTGAGTGCTAGAAAAATTATAAGAAATTCACTTAAGTTTTGAAGAACTGAAAGAAGTTAGTCACAGAGTGGCAACTACATTTTGAAGAAATGGGATAAAAGTCAGATTAAAAGGAAGAAGAGGTATTACTAAATATTTAGAAAGGTTGATTTTGAAAATCTGTTGTATTAATAATCTGATGCCTCACTGAATGAGACATTATTAGCCAAAGGGATTGATTCAAGTTAAAGGCATAATTTTTCTCTGATATTTGACATCTTTGTCTATGATGAATTATCTTTGATATCATTTCTAGGAAATTCCTAGAGAAAAATGCATACTCACTTACTGAATATATATTTACCTCTTGTCCCTCCGAAACTTCACTAACATGCCAGGAAAGTTTGTTTGGTCGTTTGATCGATCAATTAAAAAATATATATAAGGCAAAATCTATGAAGATGATGTCATGGCAGAGAAGACAGCAGAACATTCTTTTGTTTGTAAAGGAAGTCAACACAATTTGGAAAGTAGAACAGGGTGAATGAACCATAATTGACTTGACAGTTTGGAAAAAACTGAAAATTAACTGCTTGCAGAGCAGAAAGCTAAAAAGCAAGCAAATTTGCAAAGCACAATCATGGGTATGATTAGAAATTGAAAATATCAAGGACCTCACATGACAGGAATTAAAGTGAAATAGGAATATTTTGTGAAGTCTGTATAAGAAACAGTTAAGCTCTTCTACTCATTCTTGAGGTAGTGAGCACTTCTCCCAAATCAATGTAAAACTAGATTAAGCACATCTGAAATCAAGAAAGCTTACCAAAACAGAGACAGTAAGTGACACTCTACTTATTGAATGTTGAGAACGCCAATTCCCTTACTCTATTACTCTATTGGGCTCTAAGCACTTGGCAACTTGAGTAGACTCCAGCCTTCTACCCACCTCAAACAACATCTGAGATTGGAAAGTTTGAAGATAAAATAAAAGATCCATTAGTTTAACTTTCACTGAAAGGGAAATGGTGGTGAGTGCAGAATTGTGTTTCTTCAAATATTGAATAAGATAGTATCACATTTTTCATTCCATGCTGGTGAAAATGTACTTATATATTTTACTCCACCTTTCAAGTTTTTATTGGTTTGTTTATATATATGTATATGTGTATATGTATATGTATATGTGTGTGTATATATATATAAATTTGTTATATATAAGGCAGTTGTCTATGGCTCTGAAGGCAAGGGTCTCTTTTAAACTGCAAATTTGCAGTATTTAGCATGGTTGTGTATTAGTTTTTACGAAACAAAGGTATTAAGATGAGAGTGGGAAAAAATGTTATCTTTTCTAGCATTTTTTGTTTATAATATTTTTGCTTATTTTCATAGATAACAAGCTTGTAACATATTTCTTAATAATTCTACTTGTGTACATTTGAAGTGTGTAATGTTATATAACACAGGTTTCCAATCCAGAGTACCTGAGTTTGGAGTCTAGCTTCACAACTTACTAGTTATAGGACCTTATAGAAGTCACTTAACCTCTTTCATCTTAATTTTCTCCCGTATAAAATGAGAAATATAATATTATGTAATTAATGAGGGACTTTTAAGAATTAAATAAGATACATATAAATCTTTTAGCATGGTACCTGGAAAGTAAATTATTATTTCTTCATCAAATACCATGGAATTGCTTTTATTTCTAGATATTTATACAGCTTTATCTAGCATGAATATTCATAGAATCCTTTTAAACAGTCAAAATTAAAAAAATAAAACTTTTTTCTTTTGCCATCTGAGGGCTAAATCGTTCATTACATCCATATAAGTGGACATTTTCTTAATTCTGGAGAAGTTATATTGCTTTGTAAGCATAAAACAAAATTAGTTTTAGGTGGCATTGAGTGATTCCGAGTCTAATCACATGACAAAAACTAGCCCATGTCTTCCTGTGCAAAATAATCTGTTTATGCTGCATTGAAGTATCAATTTAGAAATACCACTTTCCTTGAGCAGCAAGTAATTATCCAGAAGAAACATATTTTATCACTACCTATGGCTGGTATCAGGCAGCAAATCTTCAGTCCCCAGCACATGATCCCATGTTTCCCCACAAATTGTGCTGCTGAGCAGTACTGTGCCTTAACGCTTTTAAATAAGATCTTGACACCTGTGTCATTGTGCAGGCTTGGATCTGGACGACAGGATTTTTTTTTCCCTTTAATTTAAGCACACTATTTTTCATCAAATGACAAGCATACATTATGGCTCTCCATTCTAACCAAGGCTCAAAAGGCTATTTCAATTTGACTTGAGCAGTTTTCTGCCAAATGGCTACTCTAAGTTACACTGTGCACATTACCCACCAGAAAAGCACAGAGTTGATGAGAGTGCACTGTCAACTATCTTGCACATCGATATGGGGGTTATTTGATTTGAAATTGGATTCTAGCCTTCCTTAATCTGTTGTATAAATGGAGAAGCAGGTGTTGAAGAAATCCTTACAAAGTTTATGAAGAATGTGATGTATGTACTTTCCCTCCCTAGAGTTTGTCTTCTACGTAGTTTGATTTCAGCCCAAGTTCTCATCTCAGTAATAAATATTCAAAGCTAAAAGTAGAAGGTTATTTTTTTAATCGAAAGAAAACTTAGAAAAAATATTCTATGCATGAATTACTTGTGTGATATGAGTTGGGTGCAAGTTGCAGACTTTTGTAGCAGAGTGGCTTTGTGACCCTTCTTTAAACATTTAAGACTTAGTTCAGAAGTTCACTGAATATGATGAGACATGATTCTTAAGTACAGAGCCTTCAAAAAAATCTTCTAAATATATAATATTCTCAGCGAGACATGTCAGTCATTGTCAAGATGAAAGTCGTTTAAATGCTAAGTTCCTGGTAAACTGTGTCTGTATTGTAGGGCTCTATTCACAAAGCAATACCTTGGAAGTATGTGTAGAGCATACAAAAATATACCATTTTATTATGGGACATACTGAACTCTGAATATTGTGATGTGAGGTTGAGAGGAAGAGAGTTTACTATGCAAGTTACATGCTTATCACCAGTATGTGGATGGCCCTAAGGGCAACATAGAGAACTTCAGAGGAAACATATTAAATGGGCATGGGGGAAGCATCCTTTTGACCTACATAAAAGGGCCTTTGTGTAGATCTCATGAGCACAAGATTTTATTTTCACGTGGATAAAGATGTGCGGTTTCTTTAGAATCAAAGGTAGATTGGCAACACGTTCAGTAAATGGCAAAATAATTACGAGTGTATTTGGTATTCGCTGTAAAACATTCATCACTTTGAATGGTTCTGGCATCAAGGCAGCTGTAATAGGCAATCCCACAAGAATCTCTTTGTAATTTAGCATTAATTGATGTTCCTTTATTGTAATGGCAGTTGATAAGTTAAAAGACACTGAATTGAAGAAGGGAAACAAAATGCTCTGCCCAGTCCTTTACAGCTTCTGGCAATGGCTAGATAAAAATTAGCTGTAAAATAAAGCAGAGAGAAGCAGTGTCCAATTTTCTGAGAAGAAGAGTCTAGACTGGTTGTACGTGTTTGCCTTTATATGTTTATGAATGCCTATTCTTGCTGAGGATTAAAGTCTCTAGCATCTAGCTTAGAAAAATTTACTGTTTATGAAAATTTTAAAGTAACTTTTCTTTTTAACTGCATATGTGGTAGACTGATTGCAGATGGTCCCAAATTTTTATTCTTTCTGTTTCTACATGCTGTGTGATGTGGATTTGCAGCTCCTCCCATCAAGAAGTTAATTCTATTTCTCCACCTCTTGAATTTACTTTGGCCAAGAGAATGTGATGGAAGTGAGAGCCTACTTCCATTGGCTGTCTTAAATCTTTGTCCAGCTCTCATGTGAATATCCTGGGTTAGCCTGTTGGAGAATGAAAGACACTTGGAGTAGAAAGCTGCACCCATGCTGGGGCCATCCTAGACTAGGCAGCCTTTAATTGACCTGCTGGCTGACTGCAAATTCCTGAGGAAGCAGAGACTAATTACTAGAGGTTGGCCCAAACCAGAAGAACCACCTTCCGAGTCAAGTCTATATTGCCAACCCCAGGATAGTGAACTTAAAAAAAAATGGTTATTGTTATAATTCACTAAGTTTGTGGTGTTTTTTAATACAGCATTAGATAACTTTATGGTGTGGTAGTTTAAAGAGGTACTAGATTAAAACACATAAGCTTCAAGTTATGGTTTCAATAGAATTCTGCTTTCTGGTGTGAAACCAATACTCTAACCCTACTAAATTTTCTCCTTTTCATATATTATCCTTTCTTCAATAGCTTTATGTGTGATATGCCCTTCACCAAGGTCTAAATTGGACTCACCATTCAAAGTTCAGATCATGTACTCCTCCTCCTTCATGAAGCCTTATATGATTTCCTTAGTCTACTCCCCAAAACTTTTCCCAGAATTTTAGTTTTACCTGTATAATGCCATTTATAACTTTTTCCTTTGAAATTATGGATGAGTGATTTTTCCACTCCCTCCAAAAGGCAAAGACGTTATCTTATTCATCGTTGCAAACCTCAGTTTACCTTGTAATATCTTGACAAAACTAAGCAATCCACAAATATTTGAATAAATAAATATGGATGGCATATTGGCTAAGAAACCAGCTGGATATCAGCTTCCTTCTCTATATTCTTGATGTTGTCATAGGGAGTAGTAAAGCTGTTCACAGAGCACTTAAACAAATACAAAGATTTAATTCTCTTAATTATTACTGCTATTATATTTTTACTTTATTTCCATGCATTTCCTTTTCCGGTAAAATTTTTATGTTCTGTAAAACAGGATATTTTGAGCCTTTAAAATGCATAATAGCAGTGAAAACAATGCAAAGGTTATTGAATTTCTTAAAATTTGAAAGGAAAATTATCTTTTCAGTATTTATTTGTTCTAATAGAGACTATTTAAAAAAGTATCCAGATTTTTCCCTCTGCCTATGTATTCCTACAAGTTGTGTTTCTGGTCTGAAAATCTGTCTTTTAATTTACATAAATAAAAATTTGCTTCAAGATCTTTTATACACATTCAAATATTTAAAAGGTAGGTGACTTTAATTTCTTTAAAATAAAGCTCCATCATTTAAGTAAACAGAATACATTTTGTTGGCATTATTAAAGTGCTTTTATTAGACCTTTCTGAAATGACTGAAATTACATTTCAGTTTTATCTGAGAAGTTTTCCTGCTATTGCTTTACTAGATTGGCTAATGTTTGTGTTGTTCCCCTGCTATTATAAAATTGGAAGTATCAAGTTACCTTTCATATCAATGAGATGAGGACAATTTTTGAAAGCAGTGATGATTTGGTCAAATGTTGTTTCCAATAATGATTATAAAATAATGATAAAGATGGGATGATGACTGCCTGTTTAATAAAGACGCTTTTCTCAAGTTTTTTAATCATGTAAGCCACTTAACCTCAGGCAAACTGAGCTCACTTTACTACAATTTTTCAGCCTCTACCAAAAATATTAAAGGGTTGTATCAACCTCTGGTCCCTGTTATATCTGCTTTAGAATATGAATAAAATATCCTTCCCTTTGCACCATTACCAGTATGAACTCAGAAATGCCTACACTAGCATTTCCCAAACTGATGTCTGGGAACCACCAGAGATCTGAGGACATACTTTGGGACAGCCCATGAAAATTTCTAAATTTTGTATTTTCATTTCTATGATAATTTGAGCACACACACTTGCCAAGTAATAAAGTGAAAGGTATTTGCTTAGAATAAGGCTTTAGATTTAAACTAGTATTTTTAGACTTCTCGTGTCCAACAGAGATAATCTCACAAATTCAAGACAATTTGTCCTTTAAAAATGGTTTACTTCATTTATAACTCAATAAATATTAGTCTATGACAAGTGGATAAACTTTTTACTATAAAGACTCATTCAAAAAACATGCAAATGTATTTATTTAATTAAATAAGAACTTATTGTCTACTATGAGCCCAGCACTATGACTGCTACTGTCATTATGGTGCTTTCAATAAAGAAAGGAAAATTGACGGTAAGCAAATAACTCAATAAATCGATAGGTACTTGGAACTGGTGGTCCTTATAAACAAAGACAATGTGCAAAATAACAGGCAGTTTTAAGACCGGCTTCAGGACCACTTGGATGAGTTCAGTGGGTGACCAGAATGTGTCCCTAAGGGCAGACTTTTGCATGATTTGAAACTCTGGCTTAAGTAATTTGGAATGTGCATCTGCATCCCACTAATATTTCCCCTCCTGTGATTGCTGGCAGGACTGCTATATCATTTATTTTCTGGTATAAAAAGAATAGTTACATTTCATGTAAGTAGCAGTGAGCATCATTTTGGATCAATATGTGATCTGAAAGAGGAAACACAATTTTTGTCTTCAATGTGCTCTAACAGATAGTAAATTTTAACTATGTCTTTACATGTATCTTGCATAAATGTTGAGAAAGATTATCAAGTTTTAGAAATTTCATAAGAATCTCAAAACATACAAATTTCACCCATACAGTTGCCATTTCTATATTCTTCTGCTTACGTATATAGACACTGTTAGAGACCACCCCCATTACTAGTACCCAAGCAGAATTAACAGCTGTTTCCTTCAATCCCACATAATTTTTTGATATCTCTATTGTAGCATTTTGTATCACAACTGGTCATTCTTACTTTATTTTGCTCCTAGTGGTCCTATACCCTCAAAGTCTAGACAGCACTATTAACAATTTTTAACAGGAGTGTTTATTATATAACAGGCACTAATCAAAGTACTGTATAAATATTAGCTGATTTAGCAATAATATGAGGTAGATATTATTATTATCCCCATTTTACAGTTGGGAAAACTGAGATATAAAGAGTTTAAGTAATATGTTCAGGGTCATATCACAACTGAGTGGCAAAGCCAGGATTTGGACAATGTCAATCCAGCCCTCGAGCCCGTGCCTTAATGATGCCTCTCATAGGTAACAATAACTACTAGCTAAGCAAATGAACCACAGTCCTCATGGAAAACTTAGATTCCACTTGAAAAGAGTCCATTGAGACTGCCATGATGATTAGTTTTATGTCATCTTTGCTAGGCTAGGTTATAATACCCAGTTATTTAATCAACACAAATCTAGATGTTGCTGTGAAGGTATTTTGGAGATGTGGTTAACATTTGTTTACTTCAAGTTGACTCTAAGTAAAGGAGATTACTCTCGGTAATGTAGGTGGGCTTCATCCAATCAGAAATCAGTTGAAGGCCTGGAGCAAATATCAAGATTTCCTGGAGAGGAAGGAATTCTGCCAGAAGACTGCAACTTTAACTCCTGCTTGAGTTTCCACGCTGCTGGCTTGCCTTATGGATTTGAACTTGTCAGTCCCCACAGTTGGATGAGCCAATTCCTTAAAGCAGGGGTCTCCAAACTCCAGGCTATAGATCGGTACTGGTCTATGGCCTGGTAGTAACTGGGCCGCATAGCAGGAGGTGAGTGGCGGGCAAATGAGCATTACCGCCTGAGCTCCACCTCCTGTCAGAGCAGTGGCAGCATTAGATTCTCATAGAAGTGTGAACCCTTTTGTGAACTGTGCATTTGAGGGATCTAGGTTGCCCAAGCCTTATGATACTCTAAATAATGCCTGATGATCTGAGGCGGAACAGTTTCATCCCAAAACTATCCCCCCACTACTTGCCCATCTGTGGGAAAAATTGTCTTCCATGAAATTGGCCCCTGGTGCCAAAAAGGTTGGAGACTGCTGTTTTAAGGGAAATAACATTCATGCATCACTTGACAATGAAGATATGTTCTGAGAAATGCTTCGTTCAGCAATTTTGTCATTGTATGAACATGCTAGAGCATACTTACATACACAAACCTCAGTGTTGTAGCCTACTACACACCTAGGCTACAATCCTTTACAGCATGTTACTGTACTAAATACTGTAGGCAATTACAACACAATGAGAAGTATTTGTGTATCCAAACATATCTAAACATAGAAAACATAGAGTAAAAATATGATATTATCATCTTATGGGACCACTGTCATATATGCAGTCCATCATTGACCAAAATATTATTATGGGGTGCATGATGAGAGACAGGGGCTACCAAGCAGAACACAGAAGCTGAATAGTTTGCATTTATTTACAAAAATATTTTATTTATTTATTTTTAAATAACAACCCTGTGAGATTGATATTCTTATCCCTGGTTAATAGATGAAGACAACAGGTACAAATGTTTTGACTTTTGGTTTGATTCCTCCTGTACACACACCTTATTTTAGGACCTCAGCCACTTTAGGAACCAGCTTTGCCCTTCCCAGGATTTATCAGTCCGAAAAAATGTGTTACTGGGTGCTTCTTTGTTCATGGGTCTGAGTCTTCCTTTGCCACAATACCCCGTCAAAACAGGTTTTCCACAAAAGGAAGCTGCTGAAAACAAAGTCATACTTGTGAATAAAACAAAAAGGAGAATGATTTGAATTTCAATATTGAAAAAGACAGGAACATAAAGCCAAATGGTTGTGAGAGTATTTGTGAATTAACAGAGCACCAGTAACCCAATTAAATAATAGGAATAGCAAACATTTACATCCTGCTATTTGCCAGTCACTCTTCTAAGCACTTTATACATAATCAGCCCATGTATTCATCATAATGTCTCTACAGAGAATGTACTCTTATTGCCCACTATTTTAATGATGAGTTAATTAAGCAGAGCCAGGATTTGAATCCAGGTTATCTGTCTGTACACCCTACTCTTAACTACCATGTAGGTAGTTACCCTTGGGTAGGTACACTTAAACACAGTGCAGTGGAGTGGGAGTGGGTAGAATAAATGCATGAATAGTTATTGAAAACCTATTACATAGCGATTACTTTATACACATTATCATACTCAATACTAACAAAGGTACTGTGAGCTAAGTACTTTTTTCCCAATTAGGCGAATAAACAGGTTCAAATTGTTTTAATTACTTGTAGAAGGTTACATGAGCAATAATTGGTGGTGACAGAATGAAGCTCATGTCTGCCTAGCTCCCCAAAGCTTGCCTTTATCATCGTGCTACTATGTTACTAATTGACAAGCCTCAAACAAGTCCGTTCCAAGTGAGAATATTCAAATCTTAGAGCTGGCATAACGGCATTTGCTCATAGACCATGTCATCACCACTGCCTTACAGCCCATCTCGGAAACATACCAATTCATCGTCCTCCTGGGCATCACTCTACCCATGGCAATGCATTCAAACAGCTGCATGATATTCTTGCTCTGGCATGCCGGGAGTCATGTGTAGTTACTTTTTATTGTTGTTGATTCCTATGAAGAGCAGGTATGAAAGCCTCTCCTCTGCCTGGCTCTGAAAGTGGAAGGGGAAAAGTTCCCTTGTCCCCCTCGCAGTGTGTGCGATGGGGGTGGCTCACCTCTTTGGTGCCCCGCTGCTCAAACCTCTAGGGGAGCATGCAGATGGACAGGTTGTGGGGCTCCACACTATGGCAGTGTCTACGGGTGAATGTTTACACCTCCTGAAGCCCCACTGGCTGTGTGTTACAGGGTGCTCTTTTAGTTTAGCCCTACTTAGGCAGCTTGTGTTAGCTCAAATAGACCCCTTGCCTTGTTGCAAGCACAGAGGGCTTTCAGCATCCCGGGGTTTCTTCCCTTGGTGTACTGCAAGAATTGGATCACACGTGGGCTTGGAGAATGAGTACAAGCTTTTATTAGTGGAAGCAGGTCTCAACAGATGCGGGAGACAAAAGGGAAATGGTTTTCCCCTAGAGGCAGGCTGTTCAGTGGCCTGGGCTCTCTTCTGACTGCCCCGGCCAAACTTCGCGTCGTTCTGCCAGTTAATGGCCTGCTGGCCTGCCAGCATCTGTTGGCGTGTCCTTACGCAGCAGCGTTCCTCTCCACGTCCAGCTAAACCACTAGGGTCTCGGGGTTTTTACAGGCACACGATGCAGGTGTGGCAGGCCAGGGTGGTCTTGGGAAACGGAGCATTTAGGCAGGAAAATAGAAATGACTATTCTCACCTAGGTCTATAAGCACATGCCCTGGGGTGGAGCCCCACCCAGGGACCACACCCTTCTCTACCCAGCACTTTCCTGCCCACGTTCTGAATCAAAAGTAACCTTTTCTAGGAACTTACATTATTTAACATGTGTCCAAAATTTAAGCCTGGGAAGTTAGAGAGAAAGGGAGTCAAAAGTTTCTTTTCTTCTTTCAGTAGCTTCAGCTGAATTTCAGAAGACCAGAAATTCAGTTATGCTTATGGAAAGTATCCATTTATGTTCTTTCTGTTCCTTTTTTTCTCTTTTCATTTTTTTGTCTTATCTTAATGGAGAATTTTATTTTATTGTTTCTTTCTTTTCCAGTTTTCGTTCACTTTCTTTCGCTGCCCACAACATCTTCCCAACACCAGATGAAGTGATTAGAGTTAATGGGTGCAGCACACCAACATGGCACATGTATACATATGTAACAAACCTGCACGTTGTGCACATGTACCCTAGAACTTAAAGTATAAAAAAAAAGAACTTCAACAATTATAATATGTTAAAAGTTAATCTAGGGTAACACTTTTCTTCTTCTTTGTTACATGCCCAATAGAAATAGCTGCATCCTAGAGTTAAATATAGATATGTTGTGGTAGACCATAAAAAAGCCAATATAACTCTTCCAAGGGGATTATATTTTGAGGTTGAACAGTCCATTATTATAAGTTAAAAAAAACACTCATCTATTTGGTAAAAAAGTGTTGAGGCCTCAAATATTATTTAGCATCCAGAGTTCAACATCATTGAACTATCAAGTTACAATTAAGATTATAAAAGTATTTTCAAAAGTAGAAAACTGTAATGTTGGCAAAGTTTGACCAAATGACTAAAACAGTTCAAAAGTTCAGCAAAGTTTGCAATAAGCACCACCTCTACAACCATTAAAGTGTGCCCTATACAATGGAAAATTATTATAGTTTACAATCATTGTCTGTGTAATGTTAAACAAGAATCAAAAAGTTAAAAGGTGGGAAGGAACAGGCCAAACTTCAGACTCAGCTATTCTATTTCCTAGCATTGCAATCTAAGATCATCTAATAATAGTTTCTTAGATTTCTTGTATGTCTGAGGACAAAATGATATTTTAATGACTTAGAGTAATAGTTTTTCTTTTGCCAGGAAAATATATGTTTAAATCAAATGCCAAATTTTACCTATAATTTCACAATTATACAACACTTTCCTCAACTAAAGCAAGCTTTTTTTTCCAGAAAAAGGCAAAAAAAAAAAAGGATTTTCAACCTATTTTTTCTTTGATTTGTTATATTTATTCACTTTATGCACTGAAATTACTATTATTTGATTACTTTATAATGACAAGCACACCCAAATCAATGAGAACATTGCTTTCCATATAGTAGCTGTGTAATAATACTTTTTGATTGAAGGAGTATAGTGAGACCATTGGAAAGTTCTCAGTTTGATGAATAGCTAGCTTTTATTTATAATACTAATTTTATTTACTATATTTAGTTAACATTTGTAGTGAACGACTAGAACAGGAAAGTTGAGGTCAATGTAATGAACCAAGAATATGGAGGGTCTAACATTTATTAAATGACAGATAATTTATTAGTACTTTTTGTTATTTTTAATCCTTGCAAGATATTGCTGTTTTGCAGATGAGGCTTAGAGAGGTCAATTTATTACCCAAGGCAATAAATTTATTTCCCATTTGTTTATGGCATGGAAAGGTTATTTCCCAAGGAAACACAACCAGTGTGGTGCAGAGCAGATGGTACATACCGTGCAAGTATATCGCCAAAGTCCAGGATTTTTCCATTACATCATATTGACATTTTTTCTTGTTCATGGCTTGTATTCTGGAAGAATTAGAATGAGATATTGATATCAGACATTATTTACTTGTTTTCATTAATTTGCAATGAAACTTTATTTTCTTTTATCTCCTGTATAGCCTAGATAAGTTTGTAATTTAGACAAGTAATGACTATCCATAGTGACATATCTTGAACCAGGCCTTGCATTTTTTTAATAGACTGAAATTTTGAATGGCACTGGTATTATAAATAATAACACCCTGCATTTATTTAGTACTTATTAGTTATTCAAAAACAATCACACTCATTCTTTTTTAGTAACCTTATGGGAGAAATGGAAGAGATATTCTGGTTTCCATTTTTGTTAGTGAGGAGCCTGATGCAAAGAGAGGCAATTTTCCAAAAGTCAGATAAGTCAAAGATGGCAGACCAGGACTAGAAGCTGTTTTTTTGGAGCTCCAGTCTGATATTTTTCCTGATAACCTTCTCTCTGTTTGTTCCTGCCCCTATCAATGTAACCCTCAAAATCTACACTCTATGACAGGGTTAATCATGACCTTATAAATTTTATGTGTCCCTATGCTCTATAGAAAAATGTTTAATCTCTTTAACTGACACTCAATATGCCCCATAATCTCCCTCCCAAATTTCTTTGCTGTGTTATTTGCACTACTTCTTTCAGTTTTTTTTCTTTCGATCTCCAGCCTTATACCACAAGCATTTCTAACTACTCAATCTAATTCCCACTTTCCTCAAATTCTTTGTGGTAGAAAACATTTTTGCCTTTTCTAAATACCCTTCCTCCCCTAACCTGATAATTGGTCTGAAAGTTAGGCATGTGATGCAAGCTGACCCAGGAAGAGTTTTAACTTAATTTTTTCAAAATGCAGCAAAGATAGAAAAATCACTTTCTTCTCTGGTCATAAAATGGTAACTATGTGAGCTTTTAAAAAAAAAATCTTGACTATGGTTGTAACCCCAGAGAAAGGCTGTTTTGGAAGAATGAAACTGACATGTAATGAAAAGCAAAATGAGATGTGGAGAGAAACACACTGTGGCTTTACGTTTCTGTTTCAGTGTTAATCTTCAGTTTCACCCTGCAAGTTCTCAATGTGTAAAGCAATAAGCTTGTGTTTTCTTACCAAAATTAGTCTGATTTGGATTTGTCACTAACCACCAAAGATTACGGCTCATACAACTATCAGTCTAACAATGATATCATGAGACCCAATTCCCATGCCTCCTCTTCTGTGAAGCCAGCCATAATTCCCCATTTGGTTCACCAGCCCCCTATCTATGCCACATAGCTGTCTGGTGCCAGCTTGAGTTTGGCAATCTCATGATCTGCCTCATATAATCATCGGCTTTATATATGCCTACCTTCTTCACCAGTCCATGAGTTCTACACATCTGTGCCATGTCCTAATCATTATTGTTGTCTTCAAGTACCCAATCTGAAGACAGTTGGCATTATACAAATGTGTCCTTAAATTTTCATTGGATTCTCTTGCCTTTTTGAATGTTTAGAGATAATACGTAATGCGGTGTGAAATATAAGTAAAATATAATCACGAATGTGATTATCCTGGTAATCATGGGATGAGTATCCTGCAGAAATTATGGATACTGCATTTTCATTTCAGCTCTTGATATTTTTATAAAAAACAAGTTGTCTTTTCATAGGTGCAGGGCTCATGTTGTGAGAATTGACTTCAGTAAGCTATAAACCACAGAGAAGTGTGAAAAATTGCAACGGCAAGGCTATATTTGTACTTCTTGGTACAGAAGTTTGTAATATGATTGATGGACTACAGTACAATTCTTTTCTTGGAAAATTCAAGCATCCTAACATTAGAAATCATACATAGCACTTAATAAGAATTGATTATACAGGAAAGGTGGGCTCTTATAGAACATTGTCTCTTCCAGGTTCTATAATTGGGTAAGGCTTGCTATGAAGAGGAGGAAATATCTAGCATGCTTACCCTGGGTATGAACATTGTGATATACTTTGAGGATACAGCAAGAAAGAGTGAGGACATGAAAAGATTTATTATTAAGTGATAACATTGTTATCTCTTTGTGAAAACTGATGGAATTAATTGAGGCAATCATTTAAAAAAGAAGGCCACAGTTTCCCCCAGTTAGCTGGGTCCTCTCATAGAAGAGTGATGAAAACAACAATGATCATAATCAGCCTGGTTACTTCAATTTTTGTCTTCACTTTGGATGTGAATATGTGAATTCCATTTTTTTCACACTGTACAGTTGTGTTGTAAGCATAATGGAATCAGACCTAGTCAAATATTTGTCCTTTAATGGCTGAAAGCGAACCAAAAGGGTAATTTAAGGCTTAGTATCCATAGATGATGTGTGTGGGATATTTTTTGAAGGACAGAAATTGTCTGTCAACAGCAGCAGAGCAGCAGCTGATAGGCCTGGTTGACATTTGGGATGAAGAAATTTTTCTAGAGGAAAACCTTCAGGCAGAGCAGGCCTCCAAGAGGCAGTTATCTCTAGCAACCCATGATTCCAAAAATAGCAGCAGCAGCTACAACAGAAGCAGCATTTGTAAACCAAGAGGTATTCAATATAAGTTTGAACGATGGAAGGATTTATTGAGTGCATTTGGGTGTTTTTAAGTCTCATCTTCAAGTGAAAATGTCAAGTGTGTGCTTTCAGGTATTCTAAGGTATGTGTGTATGCCTTTGATTTCATTTTCATAGGCGGGCATACACACACATATCTGCATATATGTCAACAGAGAAAATTTGATGAAATATTGTAAACTACTCAGTGTTTTGAGTATTTTTTGTTTTGTTTCGTGTGCTATTGAGAGAGTAAATGCTAAACAAACTCAGGGAAGGGGGTGGGGAGTCTGAATAATTATGCCCCTTTTACTAGTTAGGCTATTATTCTGGCTTCAAATGTTAAATCTGATCTGTCAGTTTAGACATAACTGAATCAAGACCATGTACTCAAGACCCTGAAAGGCATTAATAACTTCAATCACACTGAGGGTATTTGGTGAGAATCCCTAACAAATGTCACCAGTCTTACCAGATAGTTAGACTCATCCCCCAA
Organism: Nomascus leucogenys; assembly: GCF_006542625.1. Lineage (NCBI taxonomy): Eukaryota > Metazoa > Chordata > Mammalia > Primates > Hylobatidae > Nomascus > Nomascus leucogenys. The sequence goes on from NC_044397.1 coordinate 13,735,266, forward strand.
TCAGTGTGATGAAAGTATTTTTAAAGAGTAGTAGGCTTTGTTTTGTTTTGCTTGTTTGTGTAACTGTTGTAACAGTGCTTGTTTTGGGAACTGGTTTAAGAGGAGACATTCCCTTGCAGCGATTGCAATTTTAACAACAGATAAACTCTTTGTAGCAAATCTCCACTGGGGTGGAACTAAAATCTAGAAGTAATCAGCAACCACTGAGCATCAGAAATTCTTCAAAAAAACATTTAAACGCAGCTGGAGTCCGCTAGGAGTCGGGATAAGATTCAGGTACCTAATCCCTTGGGGTTAGTCGCCATCCCCCTTCTTCCTTGTCTTGAATGTGGAACTAAATAGCCCCAGGGTGTTGATGGTTGCGAAGAAACTATGGCATCCGACACCTGCTGGGAGCAATAAATAAAGAACTATGCCTGCCCTTGTCGGTTTGTTCCTATCCTGCTCACTACTAGATTTGCAGTCCTTTCTTCTGTGCTGGGTTTCAGGAGAGAAGAGTTCTGTTTTGCCATGTAAACAAATCTGATAAGAGAAAGCCATTGCTGTTCAGACAGTCATTTTTGACACACATGTTTGACCTGTAATAGAGGCGAGTCTTCACTTCTGAGAATTATGGTTGGCCAATAATTTTTCTGGAGGGAACATCATTCCAAGGCAGGCTTTTGAAGTGGGCTTGGCTCACTTTGTCTTTTTACTGTTGGATGATAGGTTTCCAATTAACTAGGAAAAATTGGTTGTTCCTGATGATTTGTGCAAGCTGAGTTAATACTTCATGTCAACCAGCCTTCTCCAGTTACACTGAGGTTGCTTACAATTTTATTTTGAAGGAAACAGATGCTAATAAACACAGATGAATATCTCTTTTATGTAGGGCACTACACAGAACCACAAACACAAAATAGCCTAGAAATCTTCTGATAATAAGGGAGTATAATGGTATATATATATGCGTGTGTGTGTGTGTATATATATATATATATATATATACACACACACACAGCACTGGCTCTGTTGCTTTATGGTCTGCAAATGTTGGGATTGCTACAGAAGTCAAATTCATCAGGACACATCTTTCAGTTATCAAGAGAAAAGGAAAATCAAGTAGCCTCTAATGAGCTGCCCTTAAATTTTAACATCCAAACACCCAACCTACCTAATTATTTGCTTATAGAAGCAATTACTGTAACCTCCTCCAATTTAAACTAGCCATTGGTTTTCTTGCTAAAATTCACACTTTTCTCTATTTGGCAAGTAAACCAGAGCACAATATTTTGCATTCTGTTAAAATGTATTTTTCCCCCTCTGGAGAATGAATGAAAATGTGTTTCATGCCATATGCCTGATATTTTCTAGTTGTACTTGTTCACATATTTTTGACTCTACAATAGCTGGCACTGTGAGATGCAAATCCCAGGCATTCTTTAGATACAGTCTTGCTGAAAGGAGAAAACAAAGAAATTGGGTAAAATCTGTTTAATTTCAATTACTAATAAGGTCAGAAAGTTTTAAGGGATGTTTTCCATTTGCTTTACTTAGAACAAGTGCATACTCTTATTTATTAACAAGACATTATGTTTAAGCAGAAATTTAAATCCAAGTGGTTCTTATCATTTTAGAGAGGCTCTCTTTGTCTCTTTCTCTCTGTCTCTTCCTGAGTACTGGTTGCAAGTAATGTTACACTCTTCTTAAAGGAGAAAATAGTTATTATTGTGGGCACTGAGGAAGCCTACCAAAGGAGGAGGCATAGTACATCATTCCTCCTTTAATTCTTGCATTCTCCTCTAGGCAAACCTTCACCAATGGTCTCAACTAAAAGCTTTTCCTGAATGAATGAATGACAGTAGGTGTTCCAAACTATTGATTTTCCTCTAATTTGTGGCGTGATCTCTGCTCACTGCAAACTCCACCTCCTGGGTTCAAGTGATTCTCCTGCCTCAGCCTCCCAAGTAGCTGGGTCTACAGGTGCCCAGCACCACACCCAGCTATTTTTTTTTTCATTTTTAGTAAAGACGGGGTTTCACCATGTTTGCAAGGCTGATCTTGAACTCCTGACCTCAAGTAGTGATCCACCCACCTCAGCCTCCCAAAGTGCTGGAATTACAGGCATAAGCCACCACACCCGGCCTCATGCATTCCTTTTGAAACACAAGAGCTAACTGTAAAAACAAACAGTCTAGAAAAATATACTTCTGAATATTAACAGTGGTTACATCCAGATAGTAACATATAGGTAATTTTTGTTTCACTTTTTGTAATTTCTAATTTTTCTACAATGAAAGTAGATTATTTGTGTAAAGAAATTCAAAATTAGGTTACTTTTAGGATAAATTTTCTCTTTGAAAAGGTGACATCAGAAATCTATTGACAACTTAATTACCTATTCATTATTTCTATTAACATTTATCCAATGCCTGTTAAATGCCAGCCTATCTCTTCATTATCCAAAATCCAGAGTCATCTGAACAGTTTCTCCCTTCAAGCACTCTCAAAATAATAAGATCCTTGGAAAATAATCAAGATCCTGAGAAAAGCTCTTACTGTATTTTTACTATAGAAGAAAATGCTCCTTTATAATTTAGTCTGTTTTAAAAAGCTAGTACTTTTGAGTACTTTTAAAAACTAAGTCAAAACATTTCTTGTGTGGTATTATCTTCACATTCTCTGAATCATGAAATGAGAGATTAGTAGTATTTCATTTTGTTTTATTTTTCAAAGGTTTCATTCTATGAAGTGTGTATTTACTAAATATGTACAATTTTGGACTAACTAATACATCATGGTATTGTTAAAGAGTTCTGGTGTGTGGAGAGTTCATTTTCAGGGTTCCAGCCTAGCCGTACTGTAAAGCTCTATATGGGGGAGAATAAATCACAGACTCTCTAAATCTTACTTTCTTCATCAATTAAATATGAGCTTTGTAACAGACTATCTCTAAGGACTCTTCACATCTAGAAAACAATGATTCTATGTACATTTTCACTAGAGAAAGACATGCAGTTGGCCAAAATGCAATGCATCACAAGGTATTATTCCTTAATATATGAGGAATGAATGGAGGGCAAATAATCTGAATGATACTCTCTTCGTTTCATCATCCACACCATCAAAATATTGACATTGAATTGTTACTATGGGCTAGACCACTTTAGATAATGGAAATGGAAAGTTTAACAAAGTCGATGTTGTCATAATTCTCACTGAGATTTTAGTTGAGTGGGATGGTTCTTTACTGCGAGCAATTTTGCCCCTGAGGGACATTTAATAATAAATGAAAATATTTTTGAATATCACAACATGCTTCCAGTTAGTAGAGGACCAGGGATGCTGCTAATTATCCTACAATGCACAGGAGAGCTCCCACAGCAAAGAATCATGTGGCCCAAAATGTCAATAGTGCTGTTTGAGAATCCCTGGGAGTGGAAGAGGCTGACATGCAGGTAAGGACTCCCAGCGTAAGCATGGCTTCCTGAGTCAGCATTTTTAAAATTATTCTGGAATTCGTACAAACAGAAACAAGGAGAACACAAAATCACTTAGAAACTCCATCTTAAGAGTAATAATAAGACAGCAGTCTGTAGATTCCAAGCATGCGGAAAGATTTTACAACTAGCCAAGATTAGTCAGAAGCGAAAGAGGAAGAGAAGAAGCTTAGAGACTCAGGTTGCAATAAAAATCAGAAAACAAAATCATAAACCAAAAGTATACTTTTTTTTTATGGGAGAGATGTACTCTGAAGTGTAAAATATTCATCGATTGTAATACTGTTGCAGGAATTGAGAGTGCAGGGTTATCAGAAGAAGTTATTCTAGATCCAGTTTGATTTTTCTTTTTTTAAGTAGTACCAGGTCCTCAGGAAGAATAATATAGCAGAGTCATATTTAAAGGAGCCATTCTCTCTGTGTGCCAGCAGAGCAGGTAAATACCTTTGGGTTTCCAAGCCTGTAACCCCAATTAAATTGGGTTAAATTGGGTTTTGAAGCCTATTATGTCAAGTAATACACACACATGCACACACGTGCACACACAGACACACAGAGAGAGAGAGAGAGAGAAACAAACTTTTGCCCTTAGCTTATCTTAGAAAAAAAAAACTTGAGATGAACAATGAAAGAAGAACACAGCAGCAATGGAAAAAAAAGAGCAGCATAAGAAAGAGAAGTGAAAAATAAAGCAAAAATTATTAGCAGCTAAGGGGGAATGAAGCAGATGAAAATTGTGATTATTCTGCTATTTATTTAAAGTAAATGAATTTATAAAAGAAAACCACAAACAGAAATATAAGAATTCAGGAAAGAGATGTTGCCACAAAAGAGAGAGATAAAACATAAACTGGTAGAACCCTGGAAAGATCTAAGAACAAAATATCTGCCATATTGATATATGTAAAGGAAAACTCACTACCAGCTAAGGTCCTTAAGGAAGCAGATGTCATCATGGGACCAGAAGTTCAAGAGATTTACCAGGGAAAATGCTTGTGCCTAAAGGGAAAGGGCAGCAGAAATAAACAAGGACAGCTTCCAAGCCATAATGCAGATCAGACACCTACCAATGGAAGGAAGAGAAATATTGGGCAGGAAACACCTTAGACTGCATTACAGCTTTGAGAAAGTTTCATGTGGGTTAATGGAGAATCTCACTGAAGACTGGGCATTGGAGTAGTCTCTCATTGAGCAGAATTCTCCTGGCTGTGTCAGCCATTGCCTGGGAGCAGCAGGGAAAAACATGGTGTAGGTGTATATCCTGCAGTGGATCCCAAAGGTGTGACAGCCAGAGGCAGTTAACCAACCACACTCCTACAGGTTCTCTCTTGATTACATGTCTGATTAGCACGCCTCCATAGCTGGTGAGCTCATTCATTAGCAGATTTTTTCACTTTGGCTCCCAAAGTAAATCTAGTTGTGCACAAAGACATTGCTAAAACAAAGATATTTAGAAAAGTTGAAAATAAACTGATGGACCAAGCTGTATCTGGGAAATTCAACAAAAGATGCAGGGATCATAATCCTAACTTCTGATGTCATTTAATTCAGCAAAAATAAATAAAATAAATGAGTCAAGATGACACTTTACAACACTAAATAATCCTGGAAAGAGTATATAGCTGAATTTACATAATACAGCTACAGTAGAGCACATAGAAAAATTTATTGTCTTAAAACTCACATCAATTTTTTGAAACTTTAAAAAAGATGTTAAAATCTAAAGATTAGAAAAAATACAGAACTATTAAAAATAAAAGCAGAAATTCATGATTTAGAATCATAAGATCTTTCTTATTTTATAAAACATAAAGAGATAGAGCACTAACTTCATCAAAAAGGAGATAGTATAAAAATATAAAATAAGAAATGAAGAGTGAGAAATAACCACAGAAATAAAAAACTGCCTTGCTCAACTCTTAACTCTATAAAATAATTTAAAATCTGCATAAAATAAGTAATTGCATGGATAAAATATATAATCTACTAAAATTAACCTCCAATTACATACAAGACCTAAAGAGATACTTGGGCCAGGCGTGGTGACTCACGCCTGTAATTCCAGCACTTTGGGAGGCTAAGGTGGGCAGATCACAAGGTCAGGAGTTCGAGACCAGCCTGGCCATTATGGTGAAACCCCATCTCTACTAAAAATACAAAAATTAGCTGGGCGTGGCGGTGGGCACCTGTAGTCCCAGCCACTGGGGAGGCTGAGGAAGGAGAATAGCTTGTACCCGGGAGGCGGAGGTTGCAGTGAGCCGAGATCGCACCACTGCACTCCAGCCTGGGCGACAGAGTGAGACTCCATCTGCAAAAAACAAAAACAAAAACAAAACTAAAGAGACTAGTAAAAGTTGCCAAAGACTTTCCATAAACAACTGCCTAAACAGATTCACAGGGAAATTTTACTAGAAGTTTGAAATGCAGATTATTTGACATCTAATTGTTCCAAAGCACACAAAAAAAGATGAACAACTTGTTTTCAATTGGATGAATAGGGCATTGGTATTAAAGTCTGACAAAAAGATATCTATATACCAAATTCACTTACCATTACACATGCAAAAATAAAAAATCAAAACCAAAACAAACAAAATGAGCCCTAAATAAAATAACAGCAAACAGATTTGTCAACCCAATAAAAACAGTACATCAATATTAAAATAAGTTGTTTGAAGGAATGCAAAAAAAGTATCATACAATCTATTTTATCAGGTTTAAGATTCATTTTTCATATTCTAACATCAAAGAATTATCTTGTTTTTTAATCGATGGCTTTATTAACACTTTCTATCACCTGCTGTTTGTAGTTGTAATTAAGTTATATGAAAGTTTGCCTTTGACATATTATACTAACATGAAAAAAGCATCAGCATTAAAACTTCATATAATTTGATAAAATATAACAGAGATAAGAAGCATAACATGAACATAAGCATAGATATAACAGCAAAATGCTGAAAATGAATTTTAAGAAATTCAGTGACTATTCATCACAAAGCAATCAATCAAATGAGAATACATAAATGTGAGTATAACATGAGTAATGTGTCTATCTCAGTTGAACAACAGCATTGTGTGACTATGGAGAAAGAACAAAATCACTTTGACTAAGTTCATAAAGAAAAGAAAAATGGCCATTATTCCCTCTATTATTTAAAACTGTGCCACAGATACTAGCCAATACAATTAAGCAAGAGAAAAAATATATAAAAATTTGGGCCGGGCGCAGTGGCTCATGCCTGTAATCCCAGCACTTCGGGAGGCCAAGGCAGGCGGATCAGGAGGTCAGGAGATCAAGACCATCCTGGCTAACAAGATGAAACCCCATCTCTCCTAAAAATACAAAAAATTAGCTGGGCGTGGTGGCGGGTGCCTGTAGTCCCAGCTACTCAGGAGACTGAGGCAGGAGAATGGCATGAACCCAGGAGGCAGAGCTTGCAGGGAGCCGAGATCATGCTACTGCACTCCAGCCTGGGCAACAGAGTGAGACTCCGTCTCAAAAAAAAAATTTTTTTTTAATGAAAAACAAAATAAATAAATAAATAAAAATTTGAAAGGAGGAAATAAAATTATCAGATTTTTCATGTATTTTTATATTTATATCTTTACTTTGTATCATGCAATTTTATATCTATCTTATTCAAACAACTAAATCAAAAATCACAATACAAAGATAAACAGCAAACACTGTAAAAAATTATAGTGACTGGGGGCAAGTGGCAGTAACACAGGAGCCTTCCTGGAAGTGCTTCCAATGGCCAAAGCTGAAATAATTTAAGCAATAAGATAAATGCCAATAGAACTGGATTGTCACTCAATTAATAAAATAAATATTCGTGGACCCATGTTGATATAATTGAGTGACTCAATAAATAAATGGAGTAGAGGAAACAAGTCTTCATACCAGAAGGAAGAATACCAAATAATAAATATAGAAGAAATGAAGGAAGTAAACAAAAATCACCATCAGAACATCACAGTAATAACTGTTGCAGGCAAGATCCATGGATAAATGCTGAAATTAGTGGTAAAAACTTTAAGGAGAAACTTTGCATAGCAACAAAGTATCTCCCCCAAATGTTTATTTACTGTGGTGGTTTTAACATATGTGTACATATCTGTAGATACTTATCCTCCAAGGGATGAATTTTACTTCCTCTTCACTTGAATGTGGCTGGACTTAGTGAATCAAGTCTAACTAATGGAGTATGGAAAGAGAAAAGTGATAGCTTTACCAAGAAAAAACCTTGCAGTTCACTGTATCCAAGTGATCAAAGCTAACATCACCAGTAATGAGTTATATCAATAGCATGTATCCCCTGATACGATGCACTAAAATTACATGGCATATCTGTGATATTCTTTCCAAAAATCCATAATCCTTGTCCATTCATGAGAAAACACCAAACTAATCCAAACTGAAGAACATTCTACACAATATCTGGCCAGAGTCTTAAAAATTGACAATGTCATCAAGGACAAGGAAAGATTAAGAAAACGTTGCAAATTAGAGGAGACTAAAGAGCCAGGACAAGGAAAAGCATCATAGTATTCTAGATTAGGTCTTGAAACAGAGAAAGTACATAAATGGAAAAACTAGTTAACTCCAGAAAAGCTGATGAAATCAAGTCTGTATTTTAGTTAGTAGTAGTATGCCCATGTTAATTTCTCAGTTTTCATAACTGTATCATGGCCATGTAAAAATGTTAACATTAAAGGAAGCTGGGTGAAGGGTACATGGGAACTCTCTGTACTAGTGTTACAACTCCTCTGTATTTCTAAAATGATTTGAAAATATTAAATTTATTTAAGAGGATACACAAACTAATATAAAACTTTAGGACCATTCTAAAGGGGACTGTTTACTTTGTGATAAGAATACATTTCAGTGATTGGCTCTCATAAAGGTCAGGCAAGACTTTTTTGGAAAGAGACACTTGAGCAGAGACCTGAGGAATAAGTCATCATTTTGGGGCAAACCAACCATGTGAGCAGCCCAGCCAAGATCAGCCAAGCTAACCTGTCCACCGGCAGCTAACTGCAGATTCATGAATGAATGAGGCCAAATGGCCCCCGTCTAGTCTATCGTGGATGAAGTGAACTCTGCAGAACTGTGGTTTAACAGATCTGTTGTATACAGCTGAAGTTTTTGTTGCTGTTTGTTACCCAGCATTATTGTGGCAATGTATGTGTACTGATACAGATGCCATGTAAGTGCCATTTACTGAGATCTAGTACAAATGGTTCCCATCATGTTATCTGCTGCAGGACACCTCTTTGATTGTTGAAATGGCAAATACTAATTTTTTAGTCTCTCTTATGTCTAGCCACTGCAATGTGATATTAAGGAATTTCTGCTGTGTCTTATGGGACAGAATTTAGAAAAAAAAAAAGGGAAACAGAAAAAAATATCTTTCTTCTTTGATCTGGCTGGAGTTTTGACAGTCATCTTGAGAGGTTGATATAGAAGTCTAACCTATGAGGTCTAAATTTTTACTAAATAACACTAAGGATGGTAAAGCACAAAGATTTGAAGTTGCCTTTGATGATGTTTGCCCTCAGAAATATCTATCTCCCCAAATCTTATTTTGAGAGAAACAAAGATTCTTATTGTACATACTACATTAAGTTAGATGTTCTGTAATAGGCAGCTGGAGGCATTGATTCAGGTCTCTTAACTCCAGAAACTGAGGAAATACAAAAGAAGAGGTACAACTAGAAGATATTGGAATCTTATCCCCACAGATACTCACTGGATTATGGAGAAGGGCCCCCTACATTTCTGGTGCCTGGGGCTAATGTTAGGCATAAGAATTGAGTTTTTAATTTTTTAATATGGAAAATTAATTAAAATGTAAAGTAGAGAGAATAGTGTAATGAATTCTCATAAACCTATCCCTAGCTTTAAGAATTAACAATATATGCCCAATTTTGTTTCATCTAAAATACTTGTTTCCCTGCTCCCATATTATTTTGAAATAAATCCTGGATAACCAAATAAGAATCTTTTAACAGTTTTAGATTTTTAAGGAGGTCTTTTAAAGTATGTGACATCAATTAAACAAAATTTGTTGATCATTATTTTAGTTAAGTTTAGAGGTACCTTATCTGATTGATTCAGAGCTCTATGCAGAAATCCCTATTTATCAGATCACCCTATGCCTTGTGGAATAGCCTGTGTCAGGTTTGCCACCTTAGTCCTGTAGTTGACCTCCTGTTCACAAAGAATGTTAAATACTGTTTGCCTGAGGGGGAATAGTGTGAGTAAGGAGGATTCAGCAAGAATGGCTGAGAGAGCAGATTGGGTGCTCAATGGGCAAATCCCGTAACTTCACCTTATCTAAATCAAGCGTTTTGTAGATGCTGAGGCTACAAAGATAAATAAAATAAAGTCTCTGCTCTAGGAGAGTTTATTTATGTTTATACTGTCGTATTGATTCTTGCGTTTAAAAATCAATTAATGCTTTTTTCTTGATAGTGACCTCTTTTAAGAGAAAGACTCTATCTGCTGTTTCTATAATGTTTCTAGAATTTTTTTTTTTTTTTTGAGAACGGGGTCTCGCTCTGTGGCCTAGGCTGGAGTGCAGTGGTGCAATCTCAGCTCACTGCAACCTCCATCTCCTGGGTTCAAGCAATTCTCCTGCCTCAGCCTCCCGAGAAGCTGGGACTATAGGTGCATGCCACCATACCCGGCTAATTTTTTTCTATTTTCAGTAGAGATGGGGTTTCACCATGTTAGCCAGGATGGTCTCAATCTCCTGACCTCATGATCCACCTGCCTCAGTGTACCAAAGTGCTGGGATTACAGGTGTGAGCCACCGTGCCCGGCCTCTAGAAAATTTTGTTTTACATATATTTATCATACTTAACATCTCATATTTGATATATTCTACAAACACTCATTGGATAAATGATTTTGCCAGTTTTTCTAGATTGTATACTTTGTCTAACTTTTACATGACAAAAATGTACAAAATTAATTTTGCTCATTCCCAATTAATATAAGAAGAGCCATGTAATTTTCTTGTTCAGCAATTCTTTATGTCAGGTGTGTATAGCCAACAAGAGGAAACCAACTTCTATAAGTATGGCCTAGATCTGCATGTTTACAATAATTTAAACATTATTACATCCATGTTTATGAAATTGAGACAAATAAATTACAGATATGAATTTGAGTGTGGTGATGATTATATTGTATTATTTACATTTCAGTGTCTGGGACCATTTTTTTCCAACGTGGCATTTGCTTAAAGTAATTATACTGACTGAGAACAGTGGCAGATTGAAATTAAATGTTTGGATTAAATATTTTGTCAGCAAACATGCAGCAACTGCTTTACTGCTGCTGCTTCTCTTCTATGCATACTGATTACAAAATGATTAGCTTTTATTTTGGCACAATTTTAAAATACTTAGATAAATACTGCTTGATATCCAATCTTCTAATTGTTTAAATCACTGGAAAAACCCAGAAGAAAAAAATGGCCAAAAGAAATTTAAGGCAGTGTTCTAACTTCTAACTGATCCTCATTCAAATAAATAAAAACTTGCCGAGTCTAGAAGTGACTCTAGTTTTATGAAGTCTAAGTTTCAGTTAAATATAAAGCCTTCCAGGTGTGCTCAATGCTGGCAGGTGGAGCGGGGGGTGGGTGGGTGGGGGGAAGTGTCACTTTGTGCTAAAAGAAGAAATATGTGAAACTATTTCTAAGAGGGTGCTTTTGTGGTTTCTTGGATATTGACTGTCTCTTGCAAACTAGTAGTTTAATGTGCTAAATGGAAGCAAATAAGAACATATGGTTTAAATATACCCTGAAATACAATTGTGTTTTTAATAACCATCATAGAAGTACTTGACAAGATGTTTTAAGTTTTACTTTCCAGAATCAAACCATTAAAAATCATTTTTAAATAAAGTAAGCCTCTGATATATCTTGTAAATCTCTAGTGTACACTCACTTAGATTTTGGTCAGGAACTGGAAAGTGCAGGATCATTTTTAAAGCAACTCTAGGGGCTGACTATAGCCAAGACATCAACTTTAAAAAATATTTAGTTTTTATTTTTCAATGAATAAATATCCCAAAGAATAACAAATCTGTTGATGAAAAGCATTATGAGCATTCTAAAGTAAAATAATAACTTTTCAAAGTGATCGTTACCTTTACACATTTTTATGAGTTCATATTTGCAGTACAATATTAATTTAAAACTCATTTGTCCAGCCAGGCATGGTGGTTCACGCCTGCAATCCTAGCACTTTGGGAGGCTGAGGCAGAAGGAGAGATTGAGCCCAAGAGTTCAAGACCAACACGGGGAGACGCAGTCTCCACCAGAAATAAAAATTAAAAAATTAGCTGAGAGTGGTGGTGCCTGTCATCCCAGCTACTCAGGAGGCTGAGGTGGGAGGATTGCTTGAACCTAAGACCTTGAGGCTGCCGTGAACTATGATCACGCCACTGTACTCTAGCTTGGATGACAGAACAAGACCCTGCCTCAAAAAAATTTTAAAAAAGGATTTGTGTTATAACTGATAGAAAGAAGGGCATTCAACCAGTTCTTTACATACTATACTATTTAAGTATACCTTACTTTTCCCAATTCTGTGGATCACGACAAATCTAGTCTTGGATACCTTAAGCTACCTATTTGCTTCCATTAAGACATGGCACAGATCTAATATGCTAGAGGAACTGAGCTGATTCAAATGGAAAATTATGAAACTATTTGGCTTGCTATATGTTGGATCCATTCCAGGTCACGTCCGTGTCAATCAAAATAAGAAGAGTCTTGGTCGCAGTGTCAGCTTTTCTGCATTTTATTCTCAGGATATTCCAAAGTTATGCCACCTGGCAACAAACAGGGCTTTCCTCAAGAATCTATTTCTGGTATATGATGATGGAGGTGGAAGAGGAGGAAGACAAAAGGGGGAAAAGAAAGAAATGGGAGGAAAAGGAGAATGAGGTGGAGAAAGCACTTTAATTCTATTCAACTTTTGCCAACATTTATATTGCTTCTAACTATATTGACATTCCTCTGGCATACTGTTTTGAGATTATTTTTGGATACTTCGGTATCACCTGTTAATTTCTTGGCACAAAATTGAGACAGTAAAAAGCAAAAGCCTTCAAGTTTGAAAGTGCTGCAAGTGAAAAATGGGATAGCGAGACATTTGCAGAATTGTACATGTGCTACTCATGGAATGTATCCTGCTACCTTCATCATAAAGAATACATTATTTATCTTCTCTTTTGTTGTGAAGCCATACTACATGCTTTACAAAGGAAAATACAAAGAATGGCCATGTTTTTCACAAGTCAATGAGCTGAAAGTGCAGCAAGAAAATTAACTGACCCAACAGACAATACAACAAAATGAACACACCTACTTGTATAAGACACTATATATTTATACAATATACATGTAAGGATTAATATGCTTGGCTAGCTGGTTAAAGCAAACTGTCTACACTTCTGTGCACAGACTGGCTAGATGTTCAACCTGATTCCTTTCTTTCTAGGCAGACAGCTAGACTACACTTCCCAGCCTCCCTTATGATGTGGTGTGGCCACGCGTCTGAATTCAGAACAATGAAATGTGAGCAAGAAGAGATTAGTAACTTCTTTCATTGCCAATTGAATTTTAAGTGAATAAGAAAAAATCTTGAAGTAATTCACTGAGCTTTGGTTTATTGGTTACATCAGTTAGTACTACTTTCACTATTATAGACATGCGTGCCTGGAATTGGGATGCAACTGTAACCCAAAACTAAAATATTTAGCATTATCTTAATGGTTGACCACAAATGCTAAGGAAACTAATAGTAGAGACGTAAAGTAGAAATCAGCATTTTGAAGAGCTCCTGTCCCTGCTCCTGAATTCTGACCCATTAGCCAATACCCTCCCCAGCCCACCCTATCCTGTCACCTGTGTCAGTCCTCTGGCATTCACTACTTATATTGATCGCTCTGTTTCAGGTTATATGGACTTTACTTTTGGGGTGCAGCTAAGATCCCTTCCCACTGCCACCGAGGTGCTGGTCCCATATTGGTTGAGAGTTCTTATCTGTGGTCACTGAATTTCTACCTAAATTTGCTGCAAGGCTGTAGGTGAAGGAGATGTATTTCATTCCAATTGTATCATCCAAATGACTTATCAATTTTTCTTTTCCATGAAAAATGATAGAAATTTAGGGTTTATGTATAATGCTAGGTACATGAAAGACTTCACAAACTCTTTTAGTCATAAGCCCACTGAGATAATTAAATCTTCCTTTACTACTCAGATTGCATCAACTGTTTTCTTACTAATCTATTGATGGCTTCCTGACTTACTTATGTAAGAGTGGTGTATTAGTCCATTTTCGCGCTGCTATAAAGAACTTCCCTAATACTGGGTAATTTATAAAGGAAAGAGACTTGATTGGACTCACAGTTCTGCATGGCTGGGGAGGCCTCAGGAAACTTACAATCATGGCAGAAGGGGAAGCAGATGCCTTCTTCACAAAACGACAAGAGACAGAAGAATGAAAAAAGAACTTCTAATCATTTATAAAACCACCAGATCTCATGAGAACTCACTCACTATCATGAGAACAGCATAGGGGAAATTGCCCCATGATCCAATCAGCTCCTACCAGGTCCCTCCCTCAACATCTGGGGATGACAATTTAAGATGAGATTTACGTGGGGACACAAAGTCAAGCCATATCAAGTGGGAAGAGCATAATGCAGATAATATTGCAAAAGCCTTTTGGAAAAGGGAAAGTATTTCTAGTCTTTCATGGTCCTATGAGAAGCAAGAACCTAGGTGAGATACGATGAATCATCTGGAATGAGGGTAACCACCCCTACCCCACTCCTAACACCAATTGCGTATGGCAGAGATCACTAATTGATCCCTGAGCTTTTATCCTCAGAGTTCTAAAATTGTTTGAGATCATCAGTACAACTCACCACGGCCACTATGATCTATTTAAGTTGGCACAAGTTTGCTCAACTTGCCATACGTCATGTGTGTATCCTTTCTGAGGCTGCCATTCTGTTTGACCATACAAAAGAGAAGTACAAATCTAAAGCTCCACGGTTTTTCGTAATTTTCTCAAAAGACCACTTTTCTAAGTATTTGATAATCCCCAATGTCATGCCATGTTAGTTACATCATTAAAAGCACAGAAACAATTCCATGTAATTGCTTTATCAACCACCTGTAAAATACTCTCACTGCAGCCATATTTAAAAATGGAAAAGGTCCCTTTTAACCCTGAAGAAGTAAAACAATTTAATGGGATCTGACACCACTAGGATACCCTACAAATCAAACCTTTTTGAATCTCTCTATTAAAGGAAATATCGAGCTACATCCTTATCGATGCTACCAGCAAACCCAGATGGAAGAGAGAGATGTTAACTGTAGGGGATTGTGATTATAAAGAAAAAAGCCCTTTTTTGTGGTTCATATGTAGACGGTGCAGTCTCAAAAGCAAGTGTTTAGGTTATCCAGCCTAACTTCCTCTAAGCCTGAGAGGAGTAAAACATGTTATTTCATTAGAGAATTTTGTCACACCTCTTCGTTCATTACAGTCATCTTTCTTTTTTATTTTTTTTTTTTTTTGAGACGGAGTCTCGCTCTGTCGCCCAGGCTGGAGTGCAGTGGCGCAATCTCGGCTCACTGCAAGCTCCGCCTCCCGGGTTCACGCCATTCTCCTGCCTCAGGCTCTCCGAGTAGCTGGGACTACAGGCGCCCACGACCACGCCCGGCTAATTTTTTGTATTTTTAGTACAGACGGGGTTTCACCGTGGTCTCGATCTCCTGACCTCGTGATCCGCCCGCCTCTGCCTCCCAAAGTGCTGGGATTACAAGCGTGAGCCACCGCGCCCGGCCACAGTCATCTTTCTTTTAAGGTGTTCTTAGGGACAAGCTTGAAAACAAAGCAGCCACACTAGGTGAGGGCTGTCTTGTCTTTTTAAAAGCAAACAAATGAATCTGACATATTTTTTCTGCACGTCACCTCTTGAACTTGAAAAGACCTTAGGAAAACTAAATTTTAAGGTTCTACCATTGACGGAGAAGACACTTTTGAAAACTATTTTGTTTTGATTTTATCTAGAAGCATTTATGCCCTAGCTGACTGAAACTACCTGGAGAATTGTCTGCAATTGTTTTTTTCTTTGCCACATGGTAGATTCTCCTTTTCTCCACCTTTATCCTGACAGCTGATAGAATTTTGAATGGTCATTTTACATGCCACATATCATCTGGGACTAACTCAACAAATTATGGAAAGAAGATAAACTGTACTTTAGGTATTAAGCTAGACAGGCCCAGCAATGCGCAAGGATTCCTGTAGCCAGTGAAACTTGGCATAGGGTTTTGATAATTGGGCATGATTTAGCAGAGTCTCACCTTCTCAAAACTCCTGGTGAGGCTCCGGTGCAGAAGTAGCTGGACCAAGGCTCATTGGGACTTTGACACACATCTCCATATCCTTTTATGTCTAGTGTAGTTCCTAGTGAGATCATACAGATGACTGGCTGTGGTTATTGAATAAAAAGATAACTTACCTCTGATCTTTGATAGTTACAAAATGAATGCAGTCTGGCTTCCAAGATGCTGTTGGTTTTTCTTGCTGTTTTAAGGATTATTTTATTTGCAAATAAACAGAACATGAAATTGAGAGTCAACTTACTGTGAATCAGAGAGCTCTACAAATTTACTACCTCTGTTACCTTGGGCACATTGCTTAGTTAAGCTTCAAGATCTTCAGGTATCAGATGTGGGTGCAAATTAGTACCTTTTTTGTAAGGTTGTTGTGCAGTTTTAAGAAGTTGATACATGTAAAGCATTTAGCATATAATAAATAATTGCCTCTCAAATTTGAGCCTGCACACACTTCTTTTGACAATCT
This sequence comes from Nomascus leucogenys, assembly GCF_006542625.1. Taxonomy (NCBI): domain Eukaryota; kingdom Metazoa; phylum Chordata; class Mammalia; order Primates; family Hylobatidae; genus Nomascus; species Nomascus leucogenys. The sequence goes on from NC_044397.1 coordinate 13,751,654, forward strand.
TATTAAAATGCAGATTGTAATTTAATAGCTCTGGGATGGGACTTACATTTCTGACAATTTCCTAGGTGAGACCAATGTTGCTACTCCATGAACCAGAATTTGGTAGGAAGGTTTTAGAGCACCTAAAGGTTATTTTTATCAACACTATTTTTATATCATGCCATTTTTATTATTATTAACATCTGCCTTTCCCATTAAATGCAAGCTCCATTAAAAAAGGTGGTGGGGGTGACAAAGTCCCCCATATCAACTCTTTTATCCCTTTGCCATATGGTTCTCAATACTATATGCTTAATAAATATTGGCTGAACTAATTCAATACAAAATGCTCTCCATTCTCCTGTAACATTCTTCCATTATTTTTAGTAATTTATTTTTGATCAGCTTACCTGCTAATAGTAGGTTAAATTAATACATTATCTTTCCTACTACTTATATTTTTTGGCTTTAGCTGCGTTGTTATTTTCTAATTCCATTTTCCAATTCTGGTTGATGTGGTAGTTTTGGAATTTTCATAGCCCCCTCCCTGACTTACCTTCATCACACATGTATTACACTGTGTGCCTGTCTGCTTCCTCACCTAGATTTTGTAGTGTTTACAAGTAGAAACTGTGCACTGCACACATTTGTAACCTCATCACTTATCACAGCCCCTGCACATAGTAGGCATTCCATGAAATTCTGTTGAAAGGGACAATAGATGAATGAATAATTGTAGAAAGGTCTCCTAAAAAGGATCAGCTTCTTAACATTTGGGCATCTGAACTGTAAGAGATAATATTTTTTGTCTTTTATTACCTGACAAGAATTTTTTAAAAAATAAAAACAGGTTGAGAATTAGAGTCTTGTCTGTTTCCATCCAAGGCGTGGCCCAAACTCTGGATTAGGACTAGAAGGCCAAGTTTTCCACAAACTCTCACACTTCCTGGAGCACGACCTTGAGCAGGTCAGGCAGCCTCTGTGACCCAGGCCAACTCTTCTCTGAAGCCCGCGGGGCTGCATTTTCAGACAGGACATAGCTAAGGGAAAAGGCTCAGGATTTGTTCTTCTCCTAGGCGTGCTTCTGGAAGCCTGTGATTAGGCAGGTTTTGGGGTGGGTTTGGCATCAGCTGCAGTCATCTCATCAGTTCTTTCCCTACCTTAAGCCCAAGGTAGACTTAGAGATTGACTAATTGGGGGACTCTGATTTATACGTTTATTGAAACCTTGTCCTGAAAAACAGTAAATCAGGGAAAAATTTGAACTACACCCTCTGAAATTTTCTATAAACTCTAATCTCCAACTGATGTAATTCCAATTGTTTAGCTGATTTATCAATGCCATAAATTTTCTCAGCGCTGTGATTCTCAAGCCTAGCAGCACATTACAATCACCTGGGGGGCACTTTAAAAAAATACTGCTGCTGGGTGAGAACAACTGAATCATATTCTATTGGAGCCAAGCATCTTTGTTTTTTAAAAGCTGCTTAAGCGATTCTTATATGCAGCTAAAGCTGAGATTCACTCTTTTACTGTTTTTAGTAAATACCTGCATTACAGAGTTTCCTGTGCACCTAATAATGTAGCTGAATGAATGATAGGTAAAAGAAGGCTTATCTAAATGTTTAAAGTATAATTATTGCTTTGCATATGATATGTCTTCAGTAAGTTATTGATTGAATAAATATTATAATTTTAAGCCACTACTATTTAGTCTTTGAATTGGTGGAAAGAAAAATGGACGAGAACATTTCTTTTGGTTTCTTGCTTCAAAGGAAACATATGGTTCTTGTTGCTAAGGAAACAGTCATCCATTCATGTTCTTCATTCCATCTTTGGGTCACGCCCAGTGCTCATCATGTCAGGCCTTCAAGAGAAAAGTAATTTTAAATCATTTTAAAAATGATTCAAACCATTTAAACCATTTAAAACCAAGTTTTACTGGCTCAAAAAACTGTTGCCATGTTTTGTTATATACCCAATGGCCAGGATTGTCCTTCCAAGTGCTGGGAATTAGCTTAAAGCTCTCTCATGGGGAAAAAAAAAAGTTCTATTGCAGGATGAGGGACAAGGATCTCGAGACTAATCCAAAATATTTGAAAACTATATTACAAGTTAAGGCTCACATTAAAACACAGCCACAAGGGCCTGGACTGCAGAGAAGCAAGTGAGGTGTATTGGACGTGGAATTTAAGGGCCTTTCCTAAAGTTTAAGTGGGTGCTTCTTTAAAGTTTACACCCAAAGCGCTTTATTCACCTTACCCTTGTGACATCCCTGAGAGTCAGTTCTAGGGCAGAAAGACATTCTATTCCTACACATTTCATTAAGAAAAAGAAGTAATTTCTTTACATTAAACTGTAAAAACTATAGACACTGAAGATAATTATAGAGCTTGGAATGTAGCCAAACCACTAAGGTTAATATCTTTGCTCTAAAGGCAATGGGACTTAAGACAAGATATGGTCAGGGCCTCAACTACATATCTCATCTGTAAAATGGGTGCCCATTTGTAACTTCCCTCTCAACAGTTCTATGCCCCCTCTTTTGCTGGCAGGACCATAACTGTTCAAGTGTCCATGAATCTCACGTATACCTCATGGGTGAATTCTAATTAGTTTAAGAAAACCATGGTATCTCATGCCCTTTGCCCAAGATTGGTGAGGGATCAGTATGTGACACACTTCTCGACAATATGACAAGAGAAGAGATCTTTTGCGCAAAGTTTTCTTGCTCTTAAATAAATATGCATGGGGGAACAGTTCCACTTCTTCTACTGAATATTTTTTATCTGCATGGGGGGCTTAGAACCATGGCAGTATTTTTCAGTCAAAAGGAGAGTTATGTGAGAATAAAGCCCATATGATGAACATGGGAGAATAGAGCAATAGAACGATCTTAAATCTTTTATTTCAATGTTAAACTGCTAAATTGATCAATAGCGGAGCCACCTTACTTTTTGTGATGCTTAAATTAAGACAAATATATATAGATGTATCCTTTTATTGCTTAGGCCAGTTTGTCAGGGTTTTCTGTTACTCTCAGCCAGATAACCCTGTATTCAAAATAATGTTATTTTTTATATGCTTGATGAGTAATAATTTCAGCAGTGCCTAGATTCAAGAGTAAAGAAATTCAAAGTATGGCATTAAAAAAAACTATGTCATGATTTTTGGCTAAGAATAAAAAATTAAGAGAACATAATAAATGGAAAAAATAACATAGTTTGTTTAAGAAAATTAATTTATGTGAACTCAATATCTTTTTTTTTTTTTTTTTTGAGATGGAGTTTCACTCTTGTTGCCCAGGCTGGAGTGCAATGGTGCAATCTCGGCTCACTGCAACCTCTGCCCCCCCGGGTTCAAGTCATCCTCCTGCCTCAGCCTCCCGGGTAGCTGGGACTACAGGCATGCACCAATACACCTGGCTAATTTTTGTATTTTTAGTAGAGACGGGGTTTCACCATATTGCCCAGGCTGAAATTGAACTCCTGACCTCGGATGATCTGCCCACCTCAGCCTCTCAAAGTATTGGGATTACAGGCGTGAGACACCGTGCCCAGCCAACTCAATATCTTATACTAGTATCTCGATCTTGGCACTATTGACATTTTTGGCTGGATAATTTTTAATTGTAGTGGGATGTCCTGTGCATTGTAAGATGTTAAGCAGCACCACTGACCTCTATGCACTAGATGACAGTAGCCTCCCTCCTCCGCACCCCAAATTCCAGTTGTAACAAGAATGTCTCCAGACATGACCAAATGTCACTGCTTGTGGGAGTGAAGATGGGGAAGGAGCCAATAAAACAAACTAGTTGAGAACCACTGCCTTAGACTTAACTGGCCATGAGAAGAAAATTTTTAAAACCCTCATTTTACAGAAACAGAAAAATTTTTGCTCAGGTTCTTTTCAACTCATTAGCACGTGTTAAATGCATATTTTCTATGTTCCAAATACAAGATTTGTTACAGTTAGGGAACCCAGAATATTACCATGGGAGCAGAAATCTTACTTACTTTGGGTACAGTTATTCTTTCAGTGCTTAGCAAAGTGCCTAGCTTATGGTAGATTCAATAAATACTCTAAATAAAGGAAGAGATGATGGATGAAAGGAAGGATGGATGGATGGATGGATGGATAGATGGATGGATGAAATAGAAAAATAACTCCTTAAACTAATTCTTGTCATGAAGACAAAATTAATCCATTCAAAATCTAATTTGAAAACAATAAAGTGGCAATCTGTATAAAATAATGAAGTGCTATAGGAATCTGGAAAATAGTGTTACCAAGGAGGACTAACAGGGTAAGGATGGAGAATGTGATTAAAATAAAGGAAAACAAACAAAATCCCTCCAGAGCCTACAGGGAAAAAAAAATGAAACTTGGTAACAAAGTAGAAAAAGAAGGTGAAGAAAAACAGCAGCCAATTATGAATTTTAAGGCAGTTGGCTCCAAACTTTTCTCCAATTCCAGGGATGTGGAACAAAGGAAGGGAGGAAAAATGTCAGTAGAAAAGGAGCCTTCGATCACTGTTTCAACTAGAACTATTATACTAGCGTCTTTATTAGTTCATTTTATTAAATTTGAATAAGAGAGTAATAGCTTTTAGAGAAAACAGTCTAAAAACTGATTTCCTAGGAACAAAGGGCATTTGAAAACTTGTGGTACTGCTGCTTGACTTACATAGACTGAATGAGAGAGGAAGAAGTAGTGTGTGGCTGGGGAGTGGAGAATGGTGAATTTAGCTTCAGACAGGTGAATTTGAGGTATGGATGTAACATCTATGTGATAAGACCTTGGAGCCAGATGGAAATAGGCTTTAGAACCTAGACAAGAAGATAGGGCTAGAGTGTGGATCTGGGTATCATCTATATGGAGATAAAGTGATGCAAGGAATTAATAAAGAAGCTAGGGAACAGAGGTTAAGGGGAATCTGTGATCAGAGGAAATAAATAAAATAATTTGAAGCATCTAATGGTCATACTGAAAGCAGAAGAACCAGCCAGTGAATAAAAGAAGAAAATCAAGAAACTATAATCCCATGAGATGTTACATCAATGATAGACAGCCATCATAGACATATACTTAGAAAGCTGGAAGAAGATGAAGTCGAAAATGGGCCCTGTATCTGTCAGCAGGGAGAGAGTTAATCATACTTAAGGCAGCAAAATATATATATATATATCTTTTCAGTTGTGTATATGACTGGACAAAAGCCTACACAAATGTTCTATATCACTATGAGAGCTGGAAAATATGCTTAAGTGTGAGCTATTTTGCAAAATTCCCAGAGCACAACTTGACATTAGTGGGGGCTGATATGCCAAAAAAAATGAATTACTAATGTAGACTAAAATAAGCCACTGTAAAATCTCTAGAGCTATCTTATTGCATTTAACAATTCTTTTCCAAGAGTTGGACAGCTTTTCATGACTTCCTACGCAAGTGAAATCTGGATCGTGTCTTAAGGGAAACCCACCTACTCAGTTTAATTTTACCCAGCTCAAGTCTTTTACCAGAAAGGGAGGCAAGATGAATTGCTTGGGAAGTGGATAAAGGAGCTAGAGACGAAAGAGGGAGGGTAGGAGAAAGAAATCATCCCAAGCCAGTGCTATTCTAATTATTTTTTTGGTGTCAAAAACTAACACTTACCAAACAAAATCTTATTTGGAAGTCAAGATAAACGATTCTGAGAGACGCGGGGCTGTTGTGGCCAAAGTGGAATTGGGGGAACCCTGCCGTCTGGCTTATGTCCTTGAACATTTATGAAAACTCTCTTTGAACCCCCTTAAAGTGCAACTGAAAACAATATACTGAACCCCTTCTCCAATAAAAATCAGAAGCGCAGACATACTCAAGATCTTCCTCAAGGTGACTTGAATTAGCTAGCTAGCTAATGACCCAAACAGAATGAGAACCCAATTGTCCTTAGTTTTGTGCGTTGTGTTCAAGTTGCAGACACATTAGGGGGCTGGAGCAGGATGATATTTTCCCCTGGTCTTTGAATGTCTCAGAAAAGCTGTCCAAATCAAATATTTCCTTTTCTAAACCTCATGTCTCCCATTAATTGATTTATATGAAAATAAATAAAAATTCGTTTTCCAGAAATGGAATAGTGGAGTAATTCACCATCCATTTTGTGCTTTCTTTTAATTGATATGTAAATAAATACATACCATTTCAGCCAAGGTGGGTGGATAGCTTGAGCTCAGGAGTTCAAGACCAGCTTGGGCATCATGATGGAACCACGTCTCTACAAAAAATACAAAAATTAGCTGGGTGTGGTGGCATGTGACTGTCAACTACTCAGAAGGCTGAGGCAGGAGGATCACTTGTGCCTGGGAGGTTGAGACTGCAGTGAGCCTAGATTGCACCACTGCAATCCAGCCTGGGTGACAGAGACCCTCTCTAAGAAATAAAATAAACTACATACCAAAGTCAGTCAAGCTTGGTCTCTCATTTAAAGATTCTCTGCCTTGAAGTGCATTTAAACTATATAAATGGAAAGAGAGTGGTGGGAAATGACATCTTGTCCCCATTTGCACATTAACAAGTACATCAGATATAGCTATAATTTAACTTTAATAAATCAAATTCTTTTGGAAATATTTGATCATCTGATTCCAAAATCAGATTCGTTTGGTACTGGCTCCACAGCTGTTATCAGCTTTTGTGGGGGTCTGTGTAGGAGAAAACATTTAAAGGCTAGTTCTATGTCTACAAAGCCCAAACCTAACTTCTATTCTGACAGGCAGATTTTATAGTGGTTTATTTTGGTCTACATTAGTATTTCATTTTTTGGCATTAAAGCCTTATCCAATGTCAAGCCTGCCTCTCTCCCTATACAAGCTCTGTGATTTCTTTAAAAACAGGAAACTGATAGCTTTAAAAAATGTTGTTTGCTCTGTGTAATAATAGCTAAGCAGTGCCTGTCAACCAACTTTGTTAGAGCACACACTGGAGAGGAACTGCAATGAGGTTGTGACTATTCAGCCATTTCCAACAAAACAGAAGAGAATTCCTAAATACTGCATGAATTCTTGCCTCTGTTATTTGTTGTTTTCTACTGGCTACTTAAGAGCCAGTGATGATTTTTTTCCTCTCAATCTTTCCAGTGAAGTGACTGGCATATATTAGGCATATTAAAAATACTCTTGAAAACTGAAGGTAGCCTTTCATATAGATCAGACAAAAGTGGACTCATTGTAGTCCAGGAGATGATATTCAGGTCAGGATCCAGTATTCTACATACTACATGTGCTCAGGATGGTCATACATCATCTCGCAGGGATTATAGGCAAAGGGGACAAAGTTTCCTTATACAGACTGTTGCATCTACAAAACATGGAAATAATTTGCAGTCAGGTCAAATGCCTTTGGAGAATGTGATTCATTACACTGTTCATGACCTATACCGAATTTGAGTTTGGAGATCTTCATCTCAGTTTGAAACTAGGTAGATTTATGGGTCTGTCCGCACTGCAAAGTCCTTTGACGTCATCTCAATAGGAAGTGTACTTGGTAGGGAGAATATTAAGGCAATAGCTATATCTATATTAAAGAAAACTAACTGGTCAACTAAGGCAAAGAATAGTTTATTTCTCCAAAAACATAAATATTTAAATCATTTATTTGACTGGTCATTTAGGAAAAACAGATGGTTTAAGTGATTTTACATATAGAAGTAACCAATGCCTAGCTGAGGAAAACAATGAACTGATGCTATGCCAAAGACCTTTCCTTTTTGCTTTCTCAATATCATATATTACTCAATATCATATATTATTGACATATCACTATCAATAATATATCTATATATGCACACACTCATGCACATATATACACAAATACATGCACATATGGAATCTCCCAATATAAATATTGATAGATAGATAGATATATGATAGATGATAGACAGACAGAGATAGGTATTGATAAATATAAATGTTTAAATAACTTAAGTAAAAGAAAAAAGAGAACTAATAAAATCCATATTTGCCCACATGATTAGTTACATCTCTATTAATAAATATGTAGACTAAACATCAATCTGAACATATTCTGAGCAATCTTAGATACTTCAAGCTTGACAAAAGAAAAAGAATAATACAACTAAAAAAAAGTGTTTTTAGGAAAATGGAGCCTTTAGCATTAATATTTGTAATACATTTTTCCTACTGTGATGTTATTTTTCACCCTGAACAAATTTTTGTATTTTGTGCGTGATGGGGGCATGTAATAGAAAGAAGATTGCTATTTTATGAGGGCTATACCACTTTCCTTTGGCATTGTCTGCAGGAAAGAGTTTGAGATAGGAGGGAGCTCTTCAAAGTAAGTTAACAGGGATTTTTAAGTTTAATGAGGGGAGCAGAAAAGTGAGACTCTGAAAGGAGAGAGCAGACCACAGCAACATGGCAGCATGTTGGGGATTTGAGGAAGAAGGTCCAAAATGGACTCCCTGTAGTGACGATAGGAATTTTAGAAAGAGTGATGTCTCATAGTTGGATGAAGTTGTTTCTAATCCTGTGTAGTATTTTCCTTGCATTATCCCCCAAGAAATAATAAAAATCTGGAAGTCACAGAAGCACTCTGTTAGTGGCACCTTGGAAAATAAAGGAGAAAGAGCCATAACCATGCTTGGTGTGAATTGTTGAGGAAAAATACACAACATAGAAGGATAAAGGGACACAATATATAATTACTCGAATATTTGTTCATCAGAGTGTTTTCATCTATACCAATAAGCTGTGAGCTCCAAAAACAGGGATCATTCCTGTTTCATGCACTGATATACCCCAGTACCGGGAGCATGAACAATGCCTGGTTTTTACGAAGTGCTCAATAAAATCTGTTGAATTAACAAATGTATAAAAATTAATCAGAGAACATGAGTTCAAGTTGATAAAAGACAAACAGCCATAAGTACCTCCAATTTGTCAATTGGAGAAGATCCTGAACTTCTTGCAGAGATAAAGAATGAAGAAATTGGGAAATTTAAATTAGGCTTAGGATATTGAAAGAAAAGGCAACTGTTCTGTTTCGCCCCTAATTTAGTGGACTGCAATACAATTCTGATGCTAACCACCTGGAGTTAGACTGAGATGCCACAAGTGAAAAACACAATCCTCCACAAGACTTCCCTTACTTCAGATACCAGTCTCGCTTTGGGTGGTCCCCAGGACACTCATACTTCTGATAAGTTGGCTATCCATTTGGGGATTTCTATGACCCCTCAGGTTTGATAATCCACGAACAATTCACAGAACTCACTAAAGTGCTATACTTACAATCAAAGTTTTATTATAAAGGATGCAAATAAGGACCAGCCAAATGAAAAGACATACAAGGTGAGGTCTGAGAAAGAGTGATATCCAGAGATATTTTTTCAGATTTTTGACTCATCAAAACCTCAGTTCATCAAAATCTCAGTGTATCTAATGAAAACATTTAAAACTATTTTTAAAATTTTCAATTAATTCATTATTGTTTTTGCTCTTGCCATATCTAAAATCTCACTCAATAAAAAGTTGCTGCCAGAAATATCTGGGTAACATTGGAATTTTTATTTATTAAGGTCATTGATGCCACTCCGTGTAAAGGTCTGAATTCCAAATCTGATAAGTGAAACTTTCATGGACAGTACCATCGATGAATAATTGCAGATGTAAAATTGGTTCTATTATCAATTCTCCAAGTCCCCAGCACTTATGGAGTCAAGAACATGGCCATTTAAAAATCAACAGACATATACATCTATGTTATAAAAGAACTCAAGCACATCAAAAAAGCACTCATAAATTAGGCAAAGGATTCAGGTTTAACATTTTAAAATAATTTTAGTAAAAACATAAAATTCCCTTTCAGGAATTCTCTGCCTCTAGGATCTAATCAGTATTCAGGAAGCCTTACTCATGCCCTTCTGCCTTTTTGGAAGCTCAGTTATTTCATAAAGACATGACAAGGCTTTCTCATCATTCATTTTTTCATTTACTCATTGAACATCTACTATATATCAAGCACAATGCTAGGTTCTAGGGATCTAGAAGTAAAGAGAACAGGCAAGGTTCTTCTTCTCACGGAGCTTTATTCTTGTAGCAGCCTGCAGGAAGTAGATGATATAAAGCAAACACATTACTAAACAAGAAAATTTCAGACTGTGAAGAGTGCAACTGGAGGAAATAACTAGGGGAGGACATAGTAACTGAAGAAAGCACTTTAGAAGCTTAATCAGGGAAGGTCTCTCTGAAGAGGTGATATTTGAAGTGAGACTCAAAGGATAAAGGAGAAGAAAGGTCATTCCAGGCAGAAGGGTAAATTAGGGCTCCAGCTTGGAGGTAGAAGAGGGCTTAGTAAGACAGAGGCTCGGTGTGAGAAATGGCAAATGTTGTAGGGTGAAGCTGGGGGAACATGCTGTGGCTGATCAGCTGGGGCCTTGTTTGGCCATGGCGATAAACTTGGAATTTATTCTGAGTACAATCAGAACTCACTGGAAGAATTTTTACATGTCCTAGTCAAATGATCTCATTTCCATTTTTAAAAGATTATTCTGCTCTTACTGTGCAGAATAATGGGAGGAGGAGGCAAGAATGGAAGTAGGAAAGTCATATAGGAATCAGCTTTTTACTGGAAAAATTCTAAAGCTCTGCAAACCAAAATGTATGCTCTCTCCATATAGGACCTTGATAGCAGGAATAAATTGTCTAATTGTATAGAAGTGAAATGAAATATCAACATCAGGGAGAAAATAAAGCAAATCTAAAACTTACTTCATTGAAATGCTTAGAGAAAGACAACTTTGCCTCTCCTGATAGTGGTCCCACTCTCCATTGACGACTGCCTAAGAATGGGGTCTAATTCTCTTGATCAGGCTGAAGTGCCATGACACAATCACAGCTCGCTGCAGTCTTGACCTCCTGGGCTCAAGCAATACCCCCACCTCAGACTCTTGAGTACCTGGGAACATAGCCATGAGCCACCACAGAGACAGGGTCTTGCTAAGTTGCCCGGGCTGGTCTTGAACTCCTGGCCTCAAGCAATCCTTCTGTCTCGACCTTCCAAAGTGCTGGGATTACAGATGTGAACCACCACACCCACCCATGATTTTCACTTCTATGCCCACATTTTGTGGTACCATTTAGGCATGCATGAAAAAACAAAAGCACAGTTTCAATAATTTGCAGTTAAAATATAAATCATATTATGTCATTCGAATGCTGTTATTTATCAGAAAAATATCCCTTTGCTATTCCATGTTCATCTAATAAAGGCTGCAGTAGCATTAAATGTGATTTTAAAGTCCTGTGAGTCCAAATTTTCTCAGAAGTAGCATGTCAGATTTGATAAAGAAAAATGAAATTACAGGATTCGATATGCAGAAATTTGCATTACAAGCTACTCTAGTTCATACCTACTATCTTGAGGATATCTGTAGTTCCAAATAATGTGTTTAACCTATAGTTTGTCTCCCTTTTTGAAATATTTTGCCATGTACATGGCAAACCTTCATGAATTCAGACTAATTGAAATTAAGCTGTATGTGAATTAATAAAAAGTTAGAATTATACCACATATTCAGAACCATTATTATTATAACAATATTTTTATATAATATCGCCATTATTATAATAACATTATGGTAACGATAATCAATATTTTAACTAGAATAGGCTGTAGGAAAAATAGTCATATTTCTAAAAGCCTTTCTCTAAATTTATAACATTCATTATATTTTCCTTTTTAGCATGTTTAATAATTAAGGTGGGCATTTTAAAAGAAGATTACTGCTCGATCATGAAAAATATAATTTAATATACATGTGGGACATTTTACTAATGTTGAAAATTTCTCCAAAAAATGGTATTATGTTTTCCTTTCTTCATGCTTCTAAAATCTGGCTTTCCCTCACTCACTTGCTCGGCTGTTTACTTCTTTACCTTTCTCCTCCCATCACCTCTTCGTTTTATCCTGTTGACTATTTACAGCTATCCAGAGTAACAAAATTGTTTCTTTAATTAAAAGGGGAAAAACAATTTTTAAAAGCTGCCATTGCGGGAAAATGTTTTCAGAAATGAAGTACCAGGGGCTTTGGCGATGGCCCCTGTGCTATTTTCCCAACTGTTTTGGTATTTTAGTGATTGTAAAGAAATGACCCTTAAAGTTGCCGTGTCAGGTTGGTAATAAAATGACGTCTTGGGGAAACCAAATCCTTTCTTCCTCTGTGCTTTTTTTTTTTCCTCCTGTAATTAGACTTGCCATCATCAGGGACTGCCTTTGTTATTAACAGCATCCCTCTCACCTCTGCTCGGGGACAGTGATAGCTAAATGAAGGCATCTCCTTCTGCACCAGGCTGAATATTTGAACACAAACCACATTCACAACAGCTGCATTTTTCCTTTGTTAACCTCAATATCTTCGGGGATTCTTGGTTTTATTTGCAAGGGCCCTGCTAGGCATTTTCTCCGTTGTGCTTCTTCACAATGTTCTATTATTTGTTATGAAAAACATAAAAAAGATAGCTGCCACTCTGGCCTTTCAAGTTCCCAGCCTGCATAACACTTCTCTGGAATTGGTCACCAGCCAGGACCATCACTAAGGGGAAACATGTGGTTGCCACTTGTGTCTAGTGCACGTCTCACTGAATCTGGTAGTTTCAATTGAATGCACTGATGTCACTCTTCCAAGTGAACGAACCCCACGGGGATTGTAGAGAAGAACTAGGATTGTTTTTTATCAAGCCAGGGACCCCGCATTTTCTCCTCAAAACGTCAGCAGACTCACCTTCCGCAGTGACTGCCAGCACTGGGGCAGATGTAACCAATTAGCACACTCATACATTTGTTTTCTTCAAGGGTCTGTCTATTCTCTGCGCCTTCTGCTGGGTTCTGTCCAGATACCATCACGCAAGGAATGTCATCTATGTTGTTTTTTCTCTGAGACAGATTGAACTACCTATGATCTAAAGATCTATATTTCATAGCCCCGAACTACTGATAAGCCATCAACTACTAAGCACTCTCAAAAAATATATTCATCAGTCATTAATTTGTTCATTTAAAAAAATTTATTGACAGTGGCTCATGCTTGTAATCCCACCACTTTGGGAAGCCGAAGCAGGCGGATCACCTAAGGTCAGGAGTTCGAGACCAGCCTGGCCAAAATGGTGAAACCCCATCTCTACTAAAAATAAAAAATTAGCCAAGTGTGACGGTGCGTGCCTGTAGTCCCAACTACTTGGGAGGCTGAGGCAGGAGAATCGCTTGAACCCGGGAGGCAGTGGTTGCAGGGAGCCAAGATCCCACCACTGCACTCCAGCCTGCGTGAGAGTGAGACTCTATCTCAAAAAAAAAAAAAAAAAAAAAAAAAAAAAAAAATATATATATATATATATATATATATATAAAACAGGTGACTTCATACAGGGATAAGTGCAATGAAGAAAATAAAGTCATTGAGTGTGAAAAAGAAAGACTGATCATCCAGGACATGCCACTGGAGATGGATGTGAATAAAGAAAAGAAGCTGGGTATTTGAGACATGGAGAAATGGCATATGGCAGAGGACCAGCATGCGTGGAAGCCGAGAGGCAGGGTTGAATTGAATTTATCTTGCTTTCAGGACAGAAGGCCACTATGGCAGGTCGGGAGAGAGATACTGGAGTGAGAGGTACCCTTTTGAAGTCTATAATCAATATCTTCTCTATATGGGATAGGGGAAAAATCAATAGAGATGATCTTTCCAATGAAATGAAGATAATAGGCCGGGCGCGGTGGCTCACGCTTGTAATCCCAGCACTTTGGCAGGCCGAGGAGGGCGGATCACGAGGTCAGGAGATTGAGACCACGGTGAAACCCCGTCTCTACTAAAAAAAATACAAAAAATTAGCCGGGCTTGGTGGCGGGCGCCCGTAGTCCCAGCTACTCAGAGAGGCTGAGGCAGGAGAATGGTGTGAACCTGGGAGGCGGAGCTTGCAGCGAGCCGAGATCGCGCCACTGCACTCCAGCCTGCGTGAGAGCGAGACTCCGTCTCAAAAAAAAAAAAAAAAAAGAAATGAAGACAATATATGTGCAGAATAGTTCCTGATACATAATACTTCATAGATATTTGTTGAGATAAAGCCTTGGAGCCAATTTTCAAATTGGACAATTCAATTTCAATTGTTTCAGCAAACACTGATGAGTGTTAGCAGTAATGATATCAGTTGCCACATGTTAACATACTGTTTAATATTCACAGCAACATTTAAATGGAGTACCTATCATCACCTCTTTAAAACATGTGGAAACTGAAGATTTTTGAGTTTAAAAATTTGAAGAGGGCTAGGGAGACAGGAAAAAGTAAACCTGAATTGAAACCCAGGTCTGACTCCTTACCACCACCATTCATTGAAACTAATCTACTGTGAGTTGGACTCTGAGGTAGAAGGTGGACAAATAAAGGGATCTAATACAGAGACACCATCTTCAATGAATAGTCCTACTGGCACTGCAAGGTGAATATGAGGATCTCTATAAAACAGATAAAGAAACTAAAGTTCAGACAGAATAAGTGACCTGAGTAAAGGTGCATGGCTGGGATTCCAACCCAATATTGTCTGCTTCTGATATATCTTTCCCCATGTAAGTCTATTAGGCAGCCAAAGTTGAAAATAGAGAGATAGAGGCAAGGCTTTTCTCATTGCATCAGACAAGGTATTTTTCAACAAGATGATTGGATCAATTAATATTTCGGTGGAAGCAACAGAAATGGATTCTCACTGCATTTAAGTTAAAAGGGAGGAAGGAAATTATTGGAAGACTACTGAGATAGCTCACACAACTTAAGGAATTGCAAAGCTACATATTTCCAGGAGGACAGAAGCAGTGGCAATTCCATCACAGGGGACCTCTGTACTTTCTCTGTGGGGGCTCCACTCCTTTACGGTGACTCTGCTGACTCTCCTCTACTTCTCTCTGTCTCCGTTTAAATTGAACCTTTCTAAAAAGCCTCAGATTTGGTCAGTTTGGGTTAGGCTCTCATCCCTGTAGTCCACAGGATAGGGATGGCTACCTGAAGGATGTCTGGTTTTCATTTTGAGGAAAAAATAAAAGACTTCTACACAGATCATCTCTAAACCTCATATTTTACAGAGATTGAGGTTTAAGGAGCAGGAGTAATTTTTTGCCCAAGGCCACCTAATCTTTGATCAGAGGAAGATACTTAAGAAAAATGTGAAGTTTGTTCTCAGTAGGTTAGGTGTCTTCTTTCTGTCTTAATGGCACCTCTTGTCTATTCTTAAGGGATATATATACTTCCTCATTAAAACTTGTTCATTATAAATTATCAACCACTTATAACTTATTATAACCTAAAATATTGCTGGATGTATTTGCAGTATAAATTTTAAGGCACATAAGGCCTTTTTCCCTATCAAGGACGCCGTAGGAACTGATGCACAGAGGAGAGGCATTTTCTGGTCAAAGAGTTTTCCCACAAAATTCTTAAATTTGGACATCAATACACTACTTATCTTTTCCTCTCGAGACGTTTAGGAGAACATTTCAGGCATATTTTACAAAGCCTAGGCCTGGCCCTCTATATGTATGGTAGCTTAAGAAACTATGCTGGTTTTCTCAATATTTACCCCCAAATTTTAATTGACAAAGATATTATTATTTCTGTTTCTTTAGCTATTGAATAATGACAATGGTATTCTCAAACAAAATTTCTGAACCCTCATCATGTCATATATGTCAGTATAAAAGAGAACTGATCTAACCTACATGTCAGTTTATTAGCATTAAGACAGTGTCCAAAATACTATTTTTTCCAACAAAAACTAAAACATGCTGTGACTATAGTAACTCCCTTGGGTAAACCCCAAATTGTCCTTTGCCCCCTTGTAAGCAGAGCAGATTTGTGCTAAGCTTGCCGCAGTTGGAAATCACTGTGTTTGAGCTTATTTTACCATTTCCACTAGCTAATAGAAAAATTCAAAACTTCAGTTCAAAGTGCCTGGAATAGTCTGCAGAGAGTTCAAAACCTTACAAGACCTGAACCTGAACCCGTTTCTTTAACATCCACAGTGGATGTTGATAGTCCTTTGGGAATTAATCTCACAATCAGACCACAAGAAAGATTGAGGAAAAGCGTGATGAAGTTAGGGCAAAGACATGAAGAAGTTAGTTCCTTAGGGTTTAAAAAGAAAAATATATTCAGAACATCAATCTCAGTAGCTAGCCTGACAGATGATGTTTTAAGAAATAACCATCAACAGCAGGAAAATAGTTTCTTTAATTGTGCAATCACTTTTGGAGCTATTTGGAGTTGTCTCCATAAACTCTTTTCAAATACAAACACACATACACACCCACACACATTTATTGAGAGCAAATACCCATTGCTGTAGTTAATGGAGTGAAATACAGCCGAAGTGGGACTAGGAGAGCAGCAGGGGAGGAATTGTGGAAGCCAAGTTAACTGCTCTGATACAAACTGACTTTTCCTGTCTTTTCCAGCCACACTATATATTATTGTAGATGGTGCAGGCAGGGGATGCTTTCTGTAGCAAATGCACTGTATAGGATAAAGAGTCAGCAAAATATTATATATGAGACTTTCTTTACCCCTTTCAATTCAAAAGCTTTCACTTTCTACTCCTGGGTGTATTAATACCTGCAAAATCCTGGGAGTTTATGATGACTTTATGCTTGTCAAGACACTTTCCTCACCTTGAAATCTACTTGGGCTCGAGAGACTCCAGTATGAGAATCATGTCAAAAAATTAGAGGATGTCACAAAACAGCCACCACCATGATATAGGAGCTAAAGAGATTGATTTATGAGACTGGATTAAAACAACTTAATAGAGTGGCCAAATCATGACCCAACTCCATAGGACTGTCGTACACTTTGAAGTTAGAAGAGAATTTTGTGAGCACAAAATTTCAAGGACATAATGGTCATGAAAGGGGGTTGGGAGAAAGACCTTTACCTAGCTGGGTTGTTGTGTACAGGGCTATGGCCAGGGCAGGTTAGCAAGTCAAGATTTAAGATTGTTCTCCTGAAACTGATACATAAGTGTCTGCTAGAAGTAAAAGACACAATTCTAGAATGATGTTAAACTTCAATGGACAAATATGCTCTAAAGAACTGCATGAGCAGGGGTAGATGAGATGACTTACAGGCCTTTTCATCTCTAGTGTCTACGACTCTGTTGTCTTTTGAGTCATCATTTTTATTTTTTCAAATTTGTTATGGAGACAGAAAATTTTAAGTTTCATGCCAACACGTGCCTTCAATATCTCTCTAACAGTCTATTTTCAGACTCATCAGAATGATTACTTCAGCCACTTAGGAAATACGGTAATAGTAATTTTTGTATCCTAATAAAAGCATTTCCTATTATTTAAAAAAGAACAGGAAAAAAAAACTGAAACATAGTTTATTTTCTGGCTAAAATGTGAAACCTGTCGTTTAATGATGTTAGTTTCCAGCAGGTCATTTTCTCATTGGGAAAGAGTATTTTGATACATACAAATCTGCCCACCACTTTCTCACCCCATTTCTGTGATTACCATTAGTATGAGGAATGAAGATTTGATGAAGATTTGGTACCTACTAATTATCAATAGTAAAGTTAATATTTCTGTCTAATTAAAGCCTACATCAGCATAACTCTAACAAAACAGGGAAACAGCACAATGAGGCAGGAGCTACAGATCGAGAATTGGCTTCTGAATCACTGGTCTTGGACACTCTTTCTCCATTGATTTACTGCAGCATTTTGAGTATGCAATTTAATCTCACTGTGCTTTTGTTTCTTCCGCAGAGCAAAGAAAAAAAGAGGCGGCAGCAGTAGCAGCCACTGTTAGTGCAGGAAACAGGATTTGACATTCTTCTGGGATTTTCTGAGGATAAACAAGATCCTTGCATTAAGTGCTTTGAGTTACTTAAACCGGTAGTTGGGGGGATAAAACCTGCCCCCTTTAACATGTTCCTGATTTTCATGATGTTTCAGTGCATGCAGTAGGCACTCAGTAAATGTAAAAATGCTTAGAAAATGCATTTTTGAGAGTTTAACCTTACTGACACAGAATGATGTTCCTGAAACAGAATAATAATTATAATTATTTTTCCTAAAGAAAGCATTAAGTCTGAATGCCAAAACCCTGCTACTTAACACACAAATATAATAAATGCTCATTTTTTTATGCTCAATGCTTTGGGACAACAAGTCAGAGAACAATTATAGAGATGGCTGGTCTCTATGTTCTGGTCAACACCAGGGCAGAAAAGAAGAAAATAGAGGCTAAAGACATTTCTGATTTCAAGGAGATCTGATGCAATTCTAGTCACTCTCTGCTGAAAATGAGGGTTATGATTTAGCAGAAGAATAAATGCAGCCATTTACTGTCTTCTCCAGAAATGGGAACAGAGAGGCAAGGAATCACATCGTCCTTGAAGGGAGACTTTTTGCATATGCATAATTCATATGAGCTTCCACAGCAGAGTCCTTTGAAAACCTGACTAAATAAACTGGAGATCCTTTATCAGTGTGAATAGCCACCTAAGAATCCAGTTGGTACCCTCTTTAAGTAACTTGTAAGCCCCAATACCCAAGCGAGTGAATTGGGGAAACTAAGACAGATCAGATATACAGCTAATCCAGTGAAAAGTTATTCCCTTTAGTTTGCAGATGACTGAGACATACTTTTAGGGGTAAGAAGGTGGGGCTGGGGGTTTATGCATGTGGGTCATCTTAATTTTCCACTTTTCATTGAATTTTAAATATAAGTTGAGTGTCTGGAGTAAAAATTCCAAAGTCCTTTTAAAATATTGTTGTTCTCCTTTGCAATCGATGCCTAATATTAGAGAATTCCGAATTGCTATAAGTTTGAACTTAGCTTCTAAGTAAACCAGATTTATGTCTTTTGTATTTACTTAGAAGCTAATACTTTTATTTCTTGCTCTGAAGATAATCTCACTTTTGCATATTTTCTCATGGTTTTTCTAAGTAGAGGTTATATTTTTATGATTTTTATTTTGAGCCTGTTTTGAATGTGGTGCTCTTTACTTTACCATTCTGTGATATCATGTGTTATTGGTGATCTACACATATCTGAGTGACCCTTTCAGTAAAGGATCAACCAAAGGCACATGCATCATCAGAGGTATGGCTTGCAGTGGAACAAAATAATTTTATTACACTTATGTTAAAAATGGAAAAGAAAATAAATCAGTTTAAGCAAAGGTATCATAATTTATGCAAACTAATAGCCAGTCTTTACAAAAAAATAAAATATTGCTTAATGCTCCTTTTTTGGTAGCCTCTGATGCACCTTTAAAGACTGGGATATAGAAAGTTAAAGATCCAAGCATGTCACTTGCTGATAGAAATAATTTAGACCTTTTTCTAAGAGACTTGTCATAATATTGGACAATATGGGTAAAAAAATTACATTAGGAAAAACTCAACAAACAAACCCTGTAAATAATATATGCTGAAGAGCAGTGTGTAGCTCTAGGAGAATATTGCTTAGAGAGATTTTGTTTAAAACATTTATTGGAGGCATATATTACAGTATATCATTTACTGGCTAGAAGCCATGCAATATGTGTCTTTACAAAAAAAAATTACCTTGTAATATGAGCCCCTCCAAGGCATAATTATATAATAAAGTTCTTATTGGGAAAACTGGAAGTAGGCCAAGCCTTGTCCAAATATAGTGAATGTCAGAGCCAAATTTATTATCCTTAGCTATTAACAGGAGAAGGCAGGTTTTGTTTACCAAGCCTAATTCTCTCCTAATTACAGCCACTATAAAATAATTACTATCCATGGGATAACAACACAAGACAGAGTGACTAACAGAAGAAACTGCAGGGGTTAGAAAACAGAGTGCAATTCTGTGTCATTTTGAACAGCTTGTGTACTGCCATGAACAAATTAACGGACTTCATTAAGGAATTATGTTTTAAGAGTGGCTTTGCAGTGAAGCAGTAAAGCAATTAATGCATCTTATTTGGTCCTAGATCTGAGTTGCAGTGCAGTTTGAGACAGCAACTGAATTTTTTTTTAATTTTTGATGTATCAGGTTTAATAGGATTACAACCACATCACTGGGTGAGATAGTTAATGAGTGTAGAGAAAAGACTCTATTTTGGACAAATGATATCCAGCCCCTATGAACTTGTTCTGTCTTTATGAGCAGATTTCTTACCACAGCGATTTTAATAATCTACTAAAGACAAATGCCAACTTTTATATAATTCCATTTCACGACCTCCCCTTTATGTCCTAAACTCTGTTGGATTATACTTTTGATGAAAGGTGTAGTTTTCAGAAAGGCAAGAATATTCTGTATGTCTATTTGTGCCACAAAACTGGGAACTTGAAATATTATTTCAATATTTCATATTTGCTTTCCGCACAAATCAAAACAGAATATTATCCAGTTGAAACATGATGCTTCATTAAATTCTCAATGTTGCCCATTCCCACGTTCCCTAACCTCTTCCATCTCATCACAGAGCCCCAGAGGTGTAAAGAAACCTTGCTGTAGATCTTTGTACCCTTAAAACGCATGCACCAGAATCAACCACTATTCTTACTACTTGTTCACAATGGCAAGAGTGAAAGGTCAAGTTGTGCCTCTTGCTGGTGCTGTGTCTCTTCTCTCTCTTTCCCCCTCAATCCCACCCCTCTCTGTAAAGGGTCACTTCTCCCTGCAGTCAGAAAAATGCTCCTGTTTTGGTGACTTGGTGAAAATGTACAAACTCAGCACACTTGGGGAGTCTGTTTTAGATACTCCTTTTAATAGGCCTCCAGATGGCCACATAAAAGCAAAAGGATTATTATAGCAACTCCCAACCGGGCCATTAGAGATAAAGGTGGACCAGAGTTTCCTTTAAAACCATTTTTTTTTTTGAGGAATATATGACCTGATCATAAAAAAAAAAAAATTTTCGTATAAAAGTAGAGGAAGAAGTTCTAAATCCAGAAATTCATTTTTTGTATTGTATTTCTCTCTACAAATGTCACTGTATGCAAATCAAGTCACTTCATTTAAACAGAAAACACTAAAATATAATTTTAGTTCCTTCCAACAATGCTATGACATGCTTTAGTATTTTTCTTTTAATTTAAAAAAAGCTTCTTTTTTTCTCTCCTTTTTATTCTCCAGACACTGAATGTTTCTATAGGGAACTAAAGTTAAGAAAGGAATAGGCAATAAAGAGATTCAGGAAAACATTTCATGTGGAAAAAGAAAATGTCCTATTATATATATATATATATATATATATATATATATATATATATATATATTCCAAGTGGCTTTTGAGCTATAAGGTTGAAGGGGGACATGAAATGAGGGTTCCCCAGTGGCTGAACACCTCCTCATTGTACAATCAAAGAAGTATCATTGAACATCTCCTTTCCCTACTGTCAAAAGCCACAGTAGCTCTGAGGTTGGAAATAGGACTGGCTGGCTTTGCACGTGAGAATCCTGGGTTCTGCTTTCCTACTTTCTCCCTTTTTATATTTTCCAAAATATTCCAATGTGCATTGTTCACTTTACTCTTCAAAAGTTTTGTTTGGGGATTCTCCACACACAACCCCCACTACCACACATACACACTTCTTGTTCCCAGGAAGCAAAGCAGGTATACGCTATTACCTGAAAACTGAACAGGTTTTTCTCCTTCCTGCTCTATTAGACTTTTACTATGAATCAATTCCTCCCAGATTCTAGAGTTAGCCTTGTTGGTTTGCCCTAGTTTACATTGTGGCTTTTCACGTCTTCTCATTTCTCCTTGGGAATTTTAGTGAAAATTTAGAAGAGACAGTACTAAAAATTACTAGTCAATTCCCATTTTAAACTTGAAGTTTATTTTACCAATTCATTATTATTATAATAAAATATTTCAAAAATGTAAAGTACAGAGAATAATAGGCACTCATGTATTCACTATGATTTAATAACTGTAAGTGAATTATAAAATTTTACATGTTTACTTCATGCCTTTTTTCCTAACAAAATATTACAAACTGAATTGAAGACCACTGTGTACCCAAAAGTGATATCTTGAGCCTCTTTAATTATCATCCCCACTTCCTGCCAAAGGTAAGAGCCACTGTTAAAATTGGTTTGTAGCTTTCACATCCACATTTGTGTATGTTTACTCTATATGTATATATCCATAAATAATGTTACATTGTTCTATAATTTTAAATGTACATAAATACCATATATCAGATACTTGCTTTTTCACTCACCATTATGTTTTTAAGACCTATCCATGTTCATGCATTTAGAATTGGTTAATTTATTCTAATTACTATATAGGCTTCCATCATGAATATGAATATGATACAATTCATGGATGCATTGTCCAACTGAGAACAAGGCTGCCATGTCATGCAATTTAGCAGATAAAGCAGAATAATCATTTCCTTTATAGTCTGTGATGTTCTTTGCTACTAAAAAAAGTTTTTGTTGCTTAAAACCACATTTTAAAATGTTATAAAACATGAATGACAACACAACCAACCTTTCTAGTAATTCACACCTCTCTGTGGAAGAATCTGTCCTTTGGCAATTGTGATAAGTATAAATGTGGGGCTGGGTGTGGCTCAGGCCTATAATCCCAACACTTTGGAAGGCCGAGGTGGGTGGATCACTTGACTCCAGGAGTTTGAGAGCTGCCTGGGCAACAGAGTGAAATACCGTCTCCACTCACAGTACCAAATATTAGCCTGGTGTGGTGGCACATGCCTGCAGTCCTAGCTACTGAGGTGGCTGAGGCGGGAGAGATCACTTGAGTCTGGGAGGCCAAGGCTGCAGTGAGTCCTGATCCTGCCACTGCACTCCAGTCTGGGTGACAGAGTGAGAACTTGTCCAAAAAAAAAAAAAGAGGGGGGCATATATGTGGAGAGACCATAATGTTGCTGGTCTAGAAACTTTTAAAGCCTATAGTCCACATTCAATTAACATTATAAAGGCCATAATGAAGAAGCTGGTCTAGAAACTTTTAAAGCCTATAGTCCACATTCAATTAACATTATAAAGACAATGAATTGACATGGTAGATTGTAAAACAGGTGGCGATGTATCTTGTCAACGACTCACAGATACTTAGAGACCTTGAATCATGCATTAATAGATGGTGTGATATGTGATATCCATCCAAGCATTTACAGGCTTTCTGTGTCGTCATTTCAATTTCTCTACCTATCCAGTTTAAAGACTTTTAAACCCCATTTTAAAAGTAAACACAATTATAAATTTAAAATGTTACAGTGCTATCCAATGTCTAAAGAAGGCAAAGATTGTTGACTCAAGGTCACTAATATCCATTTACCAGAGATCAAGTGTAGAATGTTGCATATTGAAGTATCATTTAATAGAAAGTAAGGACTGGCAGCATTA
Source organism: Nomascus leucogenys (assembly GCF_006542625.1). Lineage (NCBI taxonomy): Eukaryota > Metazoa > Chordata > Mammalia > Primates > Hylobatidae > Nomascus > Nomascus leucogenys. Next base: position 13,775,044 of record NC_044397.1, read on the forward strand.
ATGCCATTATCAGTGACCTTTCTTCTCAGGGATTATAATATTTCAATATACCTGTTCACTAGGGTCAGCCTTATACATAGGTAAAGTAAACATTTACCTTTGGCACATATTTCAAGGAACATGGGGCAAAGACAGCTTTGCAGAAATCACTTTCTCACCAACCTGTCACAGAGTTTGAAATTCCCATCATTTGGAACTAATTGTTTTGATTTGAAGCATTTTATCTAGAAAAGTCCATAATATGAAATAAATACAGCAAGGTAAAATAACACATTAAGCCTTTTACCATTCATTAAGACCTTAATTATAATTTGTTCATAGGCATTGCTAACCAGTAACCTAACAATATCTTGAAAAAAATGGGCTAGTCCACTGCAATGTTATGATGAGTGAAGAGAGGAAATGTCTGTACTGTGAGAAGCTGTGCAGTGGGAATTCGAAGCAAAGAATGAAATTAGGGAATCAGAGAGGGTACCAAAAAGTGAATGCTTTGGAGGTTGAAGAGAGAGAACACTGAGCATTGAGAAAAGGGCATTGAAGAACAACTTTGTGCATGCGTGTGTGTGTGTGTGCTAGGGATGTGTACATGAAAAATACCTATTTTAGAATTTTGCCTAAGGCCAAGCCTGTGAACAACTAAATTTTGTCCTTCCTTACACACATATTATTTTTTCTTTGCTCTACTTAAAAACTAAAGAAAATATTTTCTTAACACTTCAAGACATATTACATGCATTCATTCTCTTAGCATTCTACCCAAAAAAGTACTTTTTTTCTTTATTGACTTTTTATTTCTCTTATTAGTTTATACTTTGTGGAAACTGAAGGAAGTATTTATAGAAGTTTTAAATGCTGACACTACAGAATCTCTTTGCTTGGTTGTTGGCACAAATTATGCTTCAAGCGACCACCAAGCACTTTTATATTTGAGTAGGAACTAATTCGAAGTATGCTTCATAAACAACGCAGTCATCTATTTGTTTGCTTACAGTCACACTTGGAGTTTGGCTTGAACTAGCCATTTTTATGTAAGAGAGTCGACATCTTAATAATTCTGATAAGCAAGACCTCTTTCTATATGCCTTTGAGACTTAAGCCTAAAGGATTTAAGACCAGCTTCCTCCTGAGAAAAACACCACCACCTCAATAGCTGATGTTGGCTGAATGCTTACCAAATTCCAGCCACTGGGAGGCAGTATTGTGTAGTAGTTAAAATCGAGTTTTGCCATCAGCTAGACGAGGGTTCAAGTCTGACTCTAACATGACTGCTAGTTAACCTCTCTAAGCTTCGTTTTCCTTATCTTGCAAAGTGGTATAAGACCCATTACTCTTTCATACTGTCCTGAAGATTAAATGAGATAATATATCAAGTGCTTAGCATATGCCTGGTGCTCATAAAACCCAATAAATCTAATTTCTTGGTGAAAGTATGTGATATATGGATCTAGTCCAACCTACTGATCCTTTTTTCTCCTCCCCATACACTCAGCTAACTTTCAAACTCCTCTTAGAAACGAGTGCCATGAACCTAGAAGCAGAAAAAGTTAATTTTCACAAGAAGAATCTTTGGAATTAAGCCGAGGTACAAATCAGCAACGCTTTTCCCGAGCCTCTAGTTTCTCCTCTCATCTAATTACAGTCTCGGCAGCAGGGAAAAAGATGTCTTTTCACCTAACACTAGAGACAGAGACTGAAACCGGATGAGCAAAAATTTTAAGGAAAGCAAATCAAAGCCTAGTAACTTGGGGTTCCTGTATGTGCCAAGCAGATACCAGCGCAAAATCAGAAACCTCTAAGATCCCTTAGTCTTTTCTCCTGTGTTCCCAAACCAACAACTATTACCTAGGGACCCACTGGCATTCTTATCCTAGGACTTTTCAATAGCTCTAGGATTTCTTTTTCATAATTTCCTCTGTTACCTCATACTACAATATTGTCTTCAATAACAATTGCATTTGCCACAGAATACTATGTGCCTTGATCCTACTGGTAAGAAGATGATGCTGTTAGGTAGAATGAAGTTCCAGAGTCCAATGTATTACTTTTAAAACAACATTTTATACTGCCAGAGTAGTCCCTGGTCTTTATATCCATATCCTTAAATTTATCTTCTACTAAACTTAATTATTCAAAGTAACAGATACATTTCACTAGAGAGTCTTTGGTGAATACGTCTATTAAGTCTACAGAGCTACAAAGAAAATTCTATTCTTGATATTGCATTAACATGCAGAGACCTCATAGTAGTTTATAGTTCTTAAGACAGGAATAGTTTCAATGAAAGCCTTGTCCGAGTCATGCAGAACTTCTGTTGTGGAATCAACAATTGACCCTGTATCCAGCTTATTCACTGATCTCAATTTCACCACTTACATCTAAGCTTTAAGTATTTTGAGGATTCTGGTCACAAATTGTTTTCCAATTCTTACCAATCATTGACTTCAAAACTGAAGTAACCTACAGATTCTTGGGGATCTAAACCAGTTTCATTGTATATCTTTACTTCTTAAGAAGAGGGATTAGTGGCAGTTCAAAATGTATGTTTATGTGTAAAGTTCTTTCTCATCCTTTACAGTTTTGACACCTCTTCAGTTTAACATATTATAAGCCTATATATTCATTAAAATATCATTGATGATTAGTTTTTTCCCAATGTCAATCTTATGATAGATTCTCTTGAAATGTAAGTAAATGTATTGCATGTTCTACAATCACTTTACTTGCAGATGAAGGGTTTCTATATTTGCCCTTAAGTTTTCTGAGAAGACATTCAGAAGCAGAACTCTAGCCTGTTAAAAGGCACAGCTGTACCCTGCAGGTAGAATGAAAAGGTCCTAGATGAGGTCTTGTATGTGTGTCCTTACATGCTTCATAATGCAACCTAATGTGCAGTTGCAGACCACCCCACCTGAGATAATAAATGAGAAATATTCAGGGCTGTTGAGCACTGTGCAAATTTTCACAGTGGATCAGCACAAACTTAGTTAGCACAGGTGTTCACATAATTGTGATTCATTGGAAAAATTCTCAGTGCTCAATAACCCTCACACTCTTTTCCCTCCTAGGTGGTGGTTGAGTGTGAGTATATTGTGGGGAAATGTGCCATGATGTTGGGCTCCAATGGTGCTTGGCTTAAGGGTGTCGGGCTGATAAAAAAGAATGGCTAAATGTGCTCAATTCTCTTGGTCCATTTGCTTAAGTTTCAGAAACAGAAGGATGATATGTATTCAACTGTTCAATAGATAGAAACCAACTCCAACATTAAAAAAAATCTCTTTGGAGATTGGATAAGATTAAGACTTTTTCTGTGTTTAATTTTAAAATCATTAAATATCAAAAACAGTGTAAAGATCCCACTCCTCATTTTTCTTGCATTGTAGCTGCCATCTATCTTCTGGGGAAGTATGCAACCTAATTACCAGTTCTGTTCATGTCTTAAGATTGGTCATCATTTGGAATAGGAACCAAAGGTGATCATTCTGAACTAGTAAGACAGCTCACTCTAAAATCAGCCATTGGTATCAGCCTTAGCTTTTCTATTTGCAAAGTAAAACACAATTCTATACCTAAATCTCTTCATAATTATACAAATTTGCATAACTTCTAATGTAACAAATTAAATGATGGATTTTAAAAAACTGATTCTACAGTAAATGAATATTGATTAGGCTCCTATATTGTGGTGAAGCACCTTGAATTTGAGGGTAAAGCAAAAGAAAAACCAGCTGCTTATGATCTGCACATAACTGGTCTTATTCTATGATTTTTTTGAAAGCACTGAATTAAAAGGATTTCAAATGTTTGTGCCTCTCTCTATTTGAAATTTCTTCAAACTGCATTCACAATAATCAATTCAGGTATTTATTCTGCTGATTTCCATGTCTCTGTGTTAATGAAAAAGTGTCTGTCTTCATAATGTATTCAAAATTTTCCCTTAAGGGAGTGATCAAACAGATCATATTTTGATATTTTCTTTAAACTTCTGCTAATTTCTTTCAATCACTTGACATATGTCTATGATTAGTTGAGCAGATTTATAGAAATTTTTCTGATTCCTCCCCAAGAGCAAAAATTTACATGTCTATCAATTTCTAATATTTCTGTGCAATTCTTTAAAGTGCTCAACTAAGGATGCAGACCTAAAAATAGTTGGAAAATGTCTCTATAGTTTTGATGTTCCTTCAAACCAAGAACCTACCTGGTACCATTGCAGTGGAGGGTCTGGGTCTCTTGTTTCCACAACACCTCAGGCTTTCTGAAAAATGGATATTTTTCTCTCATTTTCAAATAGAGAAACAAAGCATTAGTACTGCCTGAAATCTGAAATTCTTCATCAGCCACCTACTGCCAGCTCATGATACTAAGTAAGACACTCCAGGCAAAAAGATGTGCTATTAGTAGCAGACACATTAGCCCTACATCCATATATTGTCCCTTACCCTCGTGACCTACTGTGTACCAGGATGTCACTAAGATCTCATCTGCCAATAATGGAAACAAGTTTTTATGAGCTTAGTGTCTCCCTTTCCATGGACCCTTGTCTGGTCCTACTAAGTCCTACTAGGTCTGTCTAGGTGAGGAAAGCCCTTCCAAATGAGAGAAAACACCAAATCTCAGATATAACAACAGTTTCATGAAATACCAAAAGAAAGAAGCAGCAATCCAAAGAGGAAAAGATCCCAGAAAACATCACTTACCAGGAGAATCAAATGTTTAAATTGTATTTCTAGAAAATTCTGCTGTTTGTTCTTGATCCTTATCCATATTTGGTTTTAGAGAATGAAGGCGGCAGAACAAGGGCAGGGGAATGACCCTTAGCAGAAGTGTATCTGTAAATGTGCTGCTCTAGCTCCTTGAGGTGTGAATGTCTACTATGTGAAAAGCCATTTTCCAATCTACTGATAAGACAGAGAGAAGATATTGATCCAAAGTTAGTAAACAATGTTTAAGGCCTTAGATGAAAATATTAATTATTATTAATAGATGTACAGTGAAAATCCTCAGTGTAGAAATTATGGATACATTTGGTTGCAAAGAGTTGCATAAGCATTTCATTGTCCATAAATGCCTATTAAATTATGTTCTCCAAAATCTACGTTTGTCATAATGAAATTATATGCACTGTGCCTAAATAACAAATGTCTGAGGCCAAATCAAATAATTAGCACATTCATAAAGTCAAGACATTTTGTTGTCAAAAACAACCATTTTTTATTGTAAGAAACCCACTTTTACCAAATATCTAAGCTCATAAAATATTGGTGAGCCACAGACCACCACTAAGAACTATGACACTAATTCTATTTTTTAAAAAACAACAAAACTCTTTAATCACTTGATTATTTATTTTTTATTGAGATGGAGTCTTGCGTTGTCGCCCAGGCTAGAGTGCAGTGGTGTGATCTCCACTCACTGCAACCTCTGCCTCCCAGGTTCAAGTGATTCTCCTGCCTCAGCCTCCCTAGTAGCTGGGATTACAAGCGTCTGCCACCACAGCTGGCCAATTTTTTGTATTTTTAGTAGAGACAGGGTTTCACTATGTTGGCCAGGCTGGTCTTGAACTCCTGACCTCTTGATCTGTCCACCTCGACCTCCCAAAGTGCTGGGATTATAGGTGTGAGGCACTGCGCCTGGCCAATCATTTGATTTTATTATTGGCATCCTAAAAACATAAATTTTTATATTTGTGTTCAGTAATATAAGCAGACTTCTATTAATTCATTCAGTTTTGATTCCAAACTGCAGGCATTAGTTGATATGTTATCTTTAGTAGTGACAGATCTACTATTCCATCCTTAAAGCTATGTTCAAGATGTTTTTCTGGCCTGAAAACAAACTACATATAGATTTTTTTAATTCAGTGATATTTCTTCTCTCTCCCTTTCTTTCTCTTTCATTCAACACTATCACAAATACTAACTTAATGTGGTGACACTGGTATTCTAATGTTATTTTTAAATTCACTATTTGACACCTCATGTTCTTAAAATTTGTCTCCAAAATATTTTAGCCTTATTCTGACATTTTTCTCTGCTTCTGACTTTACGTAACTATATGTTTTCATTTACAATACTTATAGTAGAATGCAGTGAGTTTTGCATTAGCCACTAAAATAATACTTAAGTCACCTTTATAAGAAATAAAAGAAAAAAATAGATGGATTCTTTCTTTTCTGGAAAAAAAAAAAAAAAAAGCACTGCAGTGCTTGCTTGGACATTGTCAAGACCAGTGAAGAATGTTAGAAATATCATGATTTTTAAATCTGTGGGGAGGATGCCTGAAGAGTTTGTACCATTATTTCTTGTCCTACTCTCCTTATGAGTGTATTAATAACAAAATAACCACTCTTGGGTCTGTGATGCTTTGAGTAAATCCTTCCTGAAGGAAGTGGAACAGATCAGATTGTCTCTTGAGTTCTCCTCCAAACCTCTGACTCCCTAATTCATGGTCAGACTATCAGAGAATCAACTTTATTCTCATTTGAGGAGGGAATTCTTGTTAGCTGACCTCTTTTTTATTCAGATATTGTTTAAGCTGCATTAACTTTCTTGGAATAGGGAGAGCTGAATTTCTGTGCGTATGTTGGGGGGGATGGGGAGAAATTCTCTTCCATCAGATTCAAATGTTTTCCAGATCTACTGGTGGTAATTGACATAATTCATTTTAATGAGTTAGAAGTATTTGAAGAGCTTTCAGTAAAAACATGTGGAGCCACTCTATAAATTCCTAGGCTTTTAGAACCCTCTCAGTCTCCAGTGTTTCTGCATTTGCTGCATCCAGTAAGCTGATAAACAAAAATGATTTATTGTAAAATAGTTATAAGTAAAGAAATGTCCTCTGAGGATACAATAATTGTTTTCATTTTCCCCAGTGCCAGTGGTATAATAAAATGCTAATAGATGCAAATTATGCATGATCTTTAATGCATACTAAAGAGAGACCATTTAAAAACCAGGTACCTTTTGTTGGTGAGTAAGCAGCGGAATATTGTTTCCTTTTTAAAATCTTGTACCAACTGAGAAGTTTCCTTTCTGGATAGTCTGCACAGACAGGCTTACCTCCAAACTACTACAATTCGACATTCCTGAGGAGTTATGGAAGCATGATCAGGGAGGATAGAAGGCAAACAAAAAACACTTTTATAGTCCAATTGATTCCATAAGGAAATCTTATAAAGAAAAACAAACATCTCCCCAACAGGAAAGCCACTGTGACTTAAAGAAGAGAAAATTGAAATACATGAAAAATCAATGAGGTAATAATTAAATTGTGGGCACATCATACAGCAGCCAGGGCACTTCACACATTTGGTCATGGAGGCAGGAAACTGAAGTCATCAGTAGTTAAAAGGGAGCAAGGAACAGGCGTCATCTTGAAGCTAATTTTGTGATGAGACACTAAAAAACACATACCTGCTACAGTATAGCAGGATATTTATAGGAGGTTAAAGATACAAATTAAAGTCCAGGAGCCTATACATTCCTGATTACCCAGCATTCTTAAATCAGTCCTCCTCAGTCTCACACCTGGGGTCTCAGCTGCAGCATAGCTGTCATTTATGCTATCCATGGCCCAGGATTGATGACAGTCATTCGCTGATGAAGCTGTATACATCATTTCTGTCCGAGCTGCACTGGCCAGATGGACCCTGACCATCCATCGCCTGTCAGGGACGCATCTGTTCACACTGCTGCTAGGGGTACTAACAAGTCATTGGCTTTCCAAAAGGACAGTGTCAGCTGGATAGGGCACACATAAAAACTGGAGTTGTTGGGTTTTTCTTTTTTTTTTCTTATCAAGGAACAGGGTTTGTTTTTTTTTTCTTCTTCTTAAAAGGGGATATATTTCATTAACTTTTTAAAAAAGTAATGGTACAGACATCTAAAAGATCAAAGACATCTTATCAACTTTATATTGATAAAGCAAATTGGTTGTCTTTAAATTTGTTGTTATTGATGGTGTTTCACTAATATGATCCATTTAAGAGTATAACATTAAAATGTTTGTGCAGATCTGGGAGTTTCATTATGAGTATTTGTACCTAAAATGAAAAATCAAGATGTCTGTGCATGGCTTTTTTCTGAATCCAGATTAATTTTGTTACTTGTTTTACTTCCTTGTAATAAGTAAAATTATCTCCCTGTCTAAAATGAAAACCAATCGAAAGCAAATCTTCCAATATGTTTGTTCATAAATCTAATCAATAGCAAGATAGTTCAAATTTGGTAAATATCATATTTGCATTTAATTTTGTTGCCATTTGAAAATATTTTATTTTACAAAGAAAGGCATTGTTTTATCAGCAAGATGAAATAGTACCTACAGTTTAATTAGTCCTGTGTGTCAGGCACTATCTAAGCACTTTCTCTACATTAATCCATTGGCTCTTTACATTTCTATGAGGTAGGATCTTATTATTTCTATTTTCCATATAAGGGAACTGAAGAATAAAGAGTTCAAGGATGCATATTTAGTGTTAGTGGCAGAGCTAGTATGTGAGCCAAAAATAAGTCTGACACCAAAGTCCAAAGGTTAATTTCTTTTTGATTTGAGTTTCCAAAAATGATCTTCAAATATGGATCTAGACAGCCATTACTGCCCAGTATCCTGAACTTTTTCTAAATTCTTAGTTTGTTATCAAAATGAAACTATTTGCCTTGGCAAAACCTTAGCAGGATAGATTTTCGGTTAACCAAGAATAAAAATATGAGTCAACATCGGACAATTAACTGTTTTCTTAAATTAAGGGTGGAATTTAAATTTTAAAATGTGCCTTATTTAGACACACATTTTGAAAAGAAATGGACACTCACATAAATGTTCTTAAGTGGATAAAAGTGCATAATTTACTCAAAATGATATTCAAGAAAACAGAACACATGACATGAACAATCTTCAACAGGTGAGCAAAGCAGAGACAAGTGTTAGAATGAATATGAATGGGAATGGTTGTTCACAGAAATCCTTCAAATGCAATTTGTATATAGTACATGTCTGAAAGACAGCCTCTGCCTCGTTATTGCTTCAGTTTTCTGATTTAGAAGAGGAAAAAAATGTATGGTGTTTTCCCACCAATAGAAATGTATTTTAGAGATTTGGGTGAAAACTTACTGTAAAAGAAAATAATGTAATTTTACTAGGTGGGAAACTGATAAAGAGATAGGCCATTTTCAAGGTCACAGAAGAGGCATTTCTGTATTGGCAATGTGAGACACATTGTTGAAAAATATCAGTGACTATAAACCTCATCTTGGCTGTCGGCTTTGGCAGCAGCAAGAGATCTGCAAGGAAATTTCTCCATAATTCTCCATTTTGGCTGCATAAATTGGCAGATCACATGGTTTTTCTTACTATGAGGGCCTTAGATTCCAATTAATGTACCTTGTTCTTTTTTGTTCGATTTTTATTCCTGTAGAAATATGGTAAAATGTTGGAACTAAACTAAATTATTTTAACGTATCTTCTACAGTATCAAGAATAAGCAAATATATTTATGCAAAGAAAGTTTCCACATCAATAGTATGTCAGTATATGCTGATTGCTATGCTTGATTCCTTCTGTATTAAGATATGAATGGTCCGTGACCTAAAGGAATTTATGATCCTTGAGAAAAGAAAGGAATATATACAAATAACCACAAACAAGCTAAAATGTCATTAAATTGTAAAAGCAAGGTATTATAAAAGTTGAGGTGAGATTGCTTCCAGCTGGGATTATAAAAAAAAAAAAAGCAGGGGAGTGAGGGTTTATAGAGGAGGAAGTATTTGAAATGAGTCTTGACAAATTTATTTGGGAACTTATGTGTGTTAGACAAAAGATGGTATCTCTGGCAGAGGGAACAATTCCAACACAAGCCTAGAGATAGAAAACCAAAGGTCAGAACAGGCAAGAATCACTAAACTAATTTGTCTGTATCTGCAGTTGTATGTTACTTATAATAGATGTTTTGTTAATGTTTCCTAAATATGTGAATTAACAAATGAATGAATGAATAAAAATGAGTTGAAATAGCAGAGTCATGTGCATGAGTTAGAACTTAAAATTCCATCATAAAAACAAAAAGCTTTATTGTGGTATGCAGCCTAAGGGCCCCTCTCAAAGATGTCCTTGTCCTCCTCCCTGGAACCTGTGAATGTGCACATGGCAAAGGAGACTCTGCAGATGTGGTTGTGGGTAGGATCCTTGGAATCGAGAGAGTATCCTGGATTATCCAGGTGGGTCCACTCTAATTGAATGAGTTGTTAAAAGCGAGAACATTTCCATGCTGTGATCAGAGGGGGATGTAACGAGCTGAAGCATGAAAGAGCTGTGAGACTGCTGGCTTTGAAGATGGAGGGAAAGTGACACAAGCCAAGAATGCAAGCCCTCTAGAAATAAGAAAGGACGAAATACGGATGCTGCCCCAGAACCTCCAGAAGGGAATGCAGCCCTGACAACACCTTCATTTTAGCTCTGTGTGACCCATGTCAGACTTCTGACCTACAAAAATGTGAGATAATAAAAGTGTGTTGTTCTAAGCCACTAAATTCCTGGTAATTTGTTAAGGAAGTGATAGAAAACAAATACATCTATTTTGTGTGGTTTTGGCATACTACAGTTTATGGGTCCATCAGGGTATTTTAAAGCCTCATGTTGTCATGTGAGAAGTCACAATGTTGAAAATGCATATATAAAATTTGGTACCAAGTTCTAGGAAGAAAAGGGCTCATTATTAAAGTTTATCTAATAAGTTAAATTTTGAGATTAAATTAAGCAGCATATTAAATGAGCTGCGTTTTTGTTTTGTTTTGCATTTTTGTGTGTTTACTTCTCAACAATGACACTAACACTGGAATATTAGTATTTTTCATCTTAGGACAAGATGGAGTCTGATCAATTTTGTAAATTTGTGATTAATTTTGCTTTAAATTAACTAGGTTTCTTAAACAACAAATGAAATTTGATTAATAAATCAGAAAAAATATTGAGTCCAATATTGTGAAATTCTATCTCATATATTCCACAGTGCTTAGCACAATGCTTTGCCCACAGAACACTTATAACAATTATTATTTGATTTGTAAAGTAAATTCTATAAATATGGCTTAACGAATACAGTCTTCTTTCCCGTTATCCAGGGATTCTAAATAAATGGCTATTCATTGTGCCAGACTTCTGTTTGTGTTTGGCTGACTCAAGGTGCAATAAGTGTTGTTTTTGATGCAGCACAAATGAACTAGATAGAAGGTCAAGAATTTATCTGTGAACTTAGGCAACATACATGATCATTCCAGAGAGTCAGAATTCAGAAAATATTTTTCTTTTACTGAAATTTTCTGTAGAAATTAAAAACTACTTACCCTGACAAAATTAAAAAATTTGTGCTGAAGTCACTTTTCATGTTAATTTGCAATGTACTGAGTAAGCAGGTAGGGAAAAGAATAGATGGCATTTTTAAGTTAAATCATTACTTGACAGCAGCCTTGCATCATGAATAATGCCTCTGAGCTTTCTGGCTGGTGGTCTCGTCACATCCAAGCAGAACTCCACTGTTCTCAAGCCTCCCTTTGGGTTCATTTGCTGTACATAGAAGGGTTTTTGTTTGTTGGGTTCTTTCCACGCTGCTGTTCATACTAAAGGAATTTCTTTTTTAGCTCTGTATCACACAGGACTCAATTCCACTGTCCAATTATCTACCTCTTCACCTCTGAATTGCCACACAGCTGCTCAGAGGAAGAAAGTGAGATCAAGTCAGCCGTGCAAGATACTGTGCCCTGAGATGCTGGATCCTGTGGCAAAGCTTCCCTGCTGCTCAAGAAGCGCTGGATGAGCCCTGTGGGGAAGTATGAGGGCCCAGGAGGACCAGGGTGAGCCTCTAGTTAATCCGACATGGGAAAGGAGGCTCCACGCCGATCGCCAAGAGTAAATTTAAACATGAAACTCACCACATTACCTTTTGGATTTTTGACCATGAATCTGGATATCCAGGGTTGGACAGTGATCTTACTTAGCTTTGCTATGGGGTGGGGTGGGGTGGAGAGGCAGCCTTTTTATTTGTGTTTGCTTCCCTTAAAGAAAGCCTTCAACAGTAAAAGTCAACAGAATCTTGAATGCCAACTGTGACTGGACACAAGTATCAGTGATGCAATTACCGCACATTAATCCAAACTCTCCATAGGGCTTGCTTGTTTCCATTTCTTACTTTTCATGTCCCTGAGGTTAAAACAAAAACAAAAACAAACCCCCCAAAAAGCCTGTTTTTATTTTTTTCAGTTAGAATAAGGAACTTTCATGACTTGACTTCAGTTAGAATAAGGAACTTTTCATGACTTCTTTCAGCCCTGACACAGGCTTCTACTCCACCTCACCACATTGTTTTCATCTTGTTTAAGTTCACCTGAAGATCACAAGATGCAGATGCAAACAGGCCCATGATCGTTGTTCATTCCCTGAGGTACTCACCATGTCACTTGAACAAAACCCATAGCCTTTCTGTTTATTTTTCTATTTTTAACTATTCCTCAGTGGTAAAGGTAGGTGTAATATCTAGTTAATTTATTCATTTTGCAAATTAATTTCACTCCACTAGGCACTAGAGCTACAAACATGAATGGTGCCTGCCCTCAAGGGGTTTCAATCCACTGGACATAGACTGTGAATTAGAAAGGACTCCCTGTAATAAAGTGTGATGCGGGCTCTGAGGAGGACAGCTCCTGAGCACACTACCTGCTGCTGAGAGTGCCCGACTCTTTAGTCGAGTGCAAGAAGGAGTGTGGGGAGGGCTAGGGGATAAATATGAAGCACCTGCACACTAACAGGCAATCAGGAAAGGCTCCTTCCTGGTCCGGAAAATACACTTAATTAGTTGACAGTGTATTTTCACTCCCTTTTATGAAGTTTCAAAATTGGATTTCTAATATTTTTATGTCCTGTATTTTAAGATCCTGGCGAGATAAGACGATAGGTTCCACTTTTTTTAAGTCCTTTATTTCAGTGGCTGAATAGTTAAGTTTTGGCCTCAGACTTCCCAGCTTCAAATCCCACTTCTACCATCCACTGGCCATTTTACCTCAGACCATTTGTTGATGAGGTGACTTTACCTTGCCTGATTTACTTTTTCATTCATTGATTAAAAAACAACAAAAAATCATTGACCACTGTATTAGAGTTCTCCAGAGAAGCAAAACAAATATGATGAGTGTGTGTGTGTGTGTGTGTGTGTGAAACAAAACAGATGGGATGAGTGTGTGTGTGTGTGTGTCTCTGTGTGTGTATTTAAAGAGATGTATCATAAAGATTGTCTTACCCAATTATGGAGACTGACAAGTCCTAAGACCTACAGAGTGGGTTGACAAGCTGGAGACCCACAAGAGCCAATGGTGTAGTTACAGGCTGAAGGCTGGCAGGTTCAAGACCCAGGAAGAGGCAATGTTTCAGTTTAAATCTGAAGGCAAGAAAAAGCTAGTGTCCCAGTTTGAAGGCAGTCAGGCAGGAAGAGCTGTCTCCTACTTGGAGCAGTCGGTCAACCTTTTTGTTCTATTCAGGCTATCAGCTGATTGGACAAGGCCCACCAACATTAGGGAGGACAATTCGTTTTATGCAGGTAACTGATTCAAATGTTAATAACATCTAAAAACACCCACAAAGAAATACCCAGAATAATGCCTGACCAAGTATCTGGGCACCCAATGGCCCATAAAATTAACCATCACATCCACCTAACTTAAGTGTCATTCACTGTTCTAGACTCTAAAATTATAAAAATAATTGTGCAGAAAAGGCTTAGGGCTGGCAAAACAAAAAAGTTAATGACAGAGTGCAATTATGAGCAGTAGATTCTATGAGAGTCAACACATCATACACCCTGTAGCCTAATGTTTGGACCAGGGTAGATGGTGCTTTCTCATAATTCCCTAGTGTTTTTCCTTAGTCGCATTCTACTCTAGGCCTCACCTTCATATCTAGCTTAGAGCACTTAGGAGGAAGCAGAAGTGTTCACTGAAAAGGACAGCAATTTTTACTTTTAGGAAAGAAAAAAGGAAAGTACACAAAATCTTGGGTTACGCTCAAGTTAGTCCAGACAAATGTAAAAACTCTTCAGAATCTAATCTTGGTTCTTTTTCATCCTTCTTTCTGCACATCTAACTTGGTTTTGAGGATCTTTCTGTCTTCCAGGTCCTCAGGGACTAGAAGGATCACCTGTCTGCTCAAGTAACCACTAGAGGTTCTTTCCAGGCCTGCCCTCTTCAAACTCTTCACCAAATCCCATGCCCAGATAATCTGATCATTACAGAAACCATAAAATGATAATGGATTGTGTTGGCCCTTTACCCAGGTAATGCATGTGTGTCTTAATAGAACATGGTGGGATGTGGAATGCATAAGCACGAAGGGATGAGTCGTTAAAGGGAAATACTGGGGATTTGGAGGCTGATACGTTTGAGGAGATGGCAAATCATGTCATGTGAGTTACAGTCTACTACGCAGATGCATGAGACAGGCCCTCACATGATAAGGCTTTGACTTTGGGAACTGAAAGGAAAAAGCACATTTGTTGAGGCCGTAGTTTGTTCTAGGACTCTGGTAGGTGCTTCAAATATATTATTGCATTTTTATCACAATTTTTAAAAACTATAAAATAGGTATTAAATTTCCCATTTTCCAGTTGAAAAAACTGAGAATCAGAGAAATTAAATAACATACTCAAGGTTACAAAGTGTGGAGAATTAGGAGCCAGAAAACAAATGAGTAGAAAGAAATAATAGAATTCCTACAAGTCCTTCACCCACCTTTACATAATGATAGCATCTTACCTAAATATATTATTTTCTAAATGAGAAAATTAACATAGATACAACTATTAACTCATCTATAGACCTTAATCAAATTTTATTTAAATCCCTTTTCTAGTCCAAAATACAACCCAAGATCCCACATGCACTTAGTTGTGTCTGCAGATGTGAAGTGTCCTCCAGTTCCTCATGTGGATGAATAGTCCTGGCCAGTTATTTTGTAGACTACCCCTTAACTTGGGGTCATCAGATGTTTTCTCATGATTAAATTAAAGTTCAAGCATTTTTGGTGAGAATAATGCAGGAGAGACGTTGTGCCATCTCTAGTACACCATATGAGGAGGTACAGGATCAATGTTAGTCATCGTAGGAGATACTACTTTTGGTCATGTGGTGAAGGTGGTGTCTGTCAGCTTTCTCCAGTGAAAAAAAATCCTTATTTCTATCCAGAGTTAAGCCAAACCCAAGGTTAAAGACACAGTTCTTCAAACTGCCAAGTCTGCCGAAGACTTATGACACCAAATACGATGAGTTTCTCAAACTGCAAACTCTGAGAAACAATCTCCACAAGAGTGTTCTCACTTTAGATATCAAGCACAATTTAGGCAATCTCTTAAACTACCCTCACTTCAGACTGGCAGGCTACAAACTCAGGGGTTCCCAAGACCACCTTTGTGTTCAATAATTTGCTAGAAAGACTCACAGATCTCACTGAAATATATTATATTTACAGCTTATTATAAGGAAAGGATACAAATTAGAACCAGTCAAGAGTAGTGAATCAGCGCGAAGCCTGGGAAGATTCCAAACAGAAACTTTTCATCGTCTGCAAGGACACATGATTCTTCCAGCATGGAAGTGTGACAATAAAGAATATTGCAACTGGGTGTGGTGACTCACACCAGTAATCCCAGCACTTTGGGAGGCCGAGGTGGGCAGAGCACGAGGTCAGGAGATCGAGACCATCCTGGCTAACATGGTGAAACCCCGTCTCTACTAAAAATATAAATAAATAAATAAAATTAGCCTGGCGTGGTGGCAAGCGCCTGTAGTCCCAGCTACTGGGGAGGCTGAGGCAGGAGAATGGTGTCAACCCAGGAGGCGGAGCTTGCAGCAGTGAGCCGAGATCGCACCACTGCACTCCAGCCTGGGCGACAGAGCTAAACTCCGTCTCAAAAATAAATAAATAAATAAAAATAAATAAATAAATAAATAAAAGAATATTGCCAACCAGGGAAGCTCCTTCATGGTGCAGAATTTTTCCTAGGGTTTTATGATGTAAGCTCAACTGATAGAATCATTGCTCATATGGTTTAACCCAATCTCCAGCCTCTTCCCTTTCTCCCTCTAATCACGTGGTTGGGCTTCTAGGTAGTAGCCCCCCACCATGAGTCATCTGCTTAGCAAAAACTAGGAGCTCACCGTGAGTTACATGGATAGCATGAGCAATCAGAGGTGGTATGGTGCAAAGGTCCCCATCAATAACAAGGAAATGCCTGTTGCACAGAACATTCCAAGAATTTAGAAGTTAACTTCCAGAATTCAGGGACAGAAGCCAGGCTGCTCTTTGCATAGAGGCAGAATCTTTATTGGAGAGATAGATATTTTGAGACTCTATGGTCTTATATGCATATATCCTGTTTCTCATCACACTTTTGCCCACTAATTTACCATTCATTTGTGATTTTTGTCTGCAATAATTATTACTATAAAGTCTGCCAATTGATGACTGACCTTGCTCTTAAGAAAAACAAATAGAAGTATTTATGGGTAAAGGGATCCATCTGCAATTTACTTTGAAAATGTTAAAAGGAAATAACATGCATATATTTTAGAGAGACAGAAAGAGAATTGTGAAGAAAATGTGAAGCTAATATTTGGGAAATCTGGGTAAGGGGTCTATGAGAATTCTCTATGTTATTCTCAGAACTTTTCTGTAAGTCTGAAATACTGTAAAAATAAAAAGTTGAAACAAAACTTAAATACCAATAGTACATACTATTGGGACTATTTATGGGTTTGAAACCCCAAAGTAATATGGATTGACATCAAAGATAAATCTTCAAATTATAGGTAGTGGTAATAGGTTGTTGGATTTCTTTTATATTTGTCATAGTATTTTTATCACTAGTTTTCAAGTAAAAAAATAGAGGGATCTAGAGAAGGTAGAGTTGTTGGGTAATATCAGCATTCTTGCCTCTGAAAATGGACATAAAGAGGATTTAGTTATTTGACCTATTAAGTATTCTGTTTAATTAAATTGTCTCAGGATCTGTTCAGATAACTTACTAGGAAACTCCAGGGAATAGTGAATTGTTCCAGCCCAGGACTTTTACAAAATGCCCAACTCATGCTTACTAAAGGCTTGTTTGAAATTATTTTAATCAAACTAAAATAAAATTGTGGAGATTCTATTTTAGTAATTAATAAATCTGTGGAAATGTAGAAAGGATACTGGTAAAAAGTGTTCACTTCAATTGTAACCCCAAAAAAAAAAAAGTCTAAAATGATAAGATGTGTTTTGGTGATAGAATGGTGGACTAAAATTTGAAACAAATTCCCTAGGAAAAAAATGAATAGGGAAGAAAAAATGTAATGCAATATCTGTAATTCAGCTCTAACTTATAAATTTGTTTGTGGTTTTATTAAGATTTGTAGTGAGCAATTGCTTTCCCCAGGCTAAGCACTATTTTGTTATTACCATGACTATATTATTTTCCCTGCATCACCAAATTGCCTCATAAGAAGAAGGCATCATCTTTTGAGTAGTGTGGGCCACATTTCCACTGGGAGCAGCCAACTGATTATACTCTGCCAGTTCACTGGGACCCGTCCAGGAGTCAGAGTTTGCCAATGTGCTGGGAGAGGTCCAGCAACTCTTTGGCAGTAGAATGGCCTTACCTGGAAGAGCTCTGGTGCTCTGGATGGAGCAATTCGCTGAGCTGAGCTCAACAGCCTAAGAACATGGCTCAAAAGAGTCCTCTGCTGGCTAAGGCTCAGGTGACTTCAGAGCAGGTTCCTGGGGGAAGTTCAGCAAACCACTGAGATAAATCCACTAGAAACCATCTGACAATAAATTAAGGGAAAACTCAATGGCAATACTCCAAAAGTTACAGAAGCAATCCATTAGAAATTAGAAGCATTGCATAGATTCATAAGGAGAATTCTTGGCAGTCTGGTGAGTACACTAATTTTTTTCATTTTTTTTTGCTGTTTTTTTTGCAGAAGAACATATCAAAATGGTATAGAAATACTAAATCAATTTTTAAATATATCTTGATAAAATATTTATATGTTACATTAAAAAATGAATATTCATAATATCTCTCCTAGGATTCTAACACTACATATATATCAAAGCTAACTAGTATAAAAATAAGTCTGGTTTACACTTTGTATCTTCTAGTATTATTAGGACGATTGAAGGTCAGGGGGCTGGTGGGTGCAAATTGGAAGACAATTTATTATAAGAAAATAAATTTCTCTTATGAATAAAAATAAAATCAGTTCTTCAGAACTGAAAAAAGATAAACACCAATTTAGTCTTGAAATTGATTTAATTTTGTTTCTCTCTGGGCAAAAAACACTATTGATTTTCAGTTTAGTATCAATAATGAAGAAAACTTCATCCTCAATCCCTTATCACTGCTCTGAAAGTCCATTTACACATTTACTTATCTATTTATATCAACCAGAGTTGACTGAATAAAATTTCAGAGTTTATACTACTAATAGATATTCATAATATGATATCTCTCAGAAGCGAAGTGAAAATCAAATAGAAAAATTATAAAAAAGAGAAAGAATATTTCTGTTACAAGTTTTCACTTTTATAATGGTCATTTTCATATAAGATGTATTAGTAGTTTCTGAATCATGTTGATATATGTGTCAAATAATTACCGACTTGCTACTAGTTGTCAGACTAGTATTTTAGTATTATAAGGATGTTACAAAAGATGTGTAAGATACAAGTTTTACGAAGGAAGATCTTATACATGTTTGAATTACTATTTTTGTCTAAGTCAAAAAGTTTCAAATTAAATAAAGAAGAAAATAATACTATGTCCTAAACCTAAAAGAACTATAATTTAAGGATGTCTTCTTTTTAAATAACAATTCACAAGGCCAAAGTTTTTTTAAAAAAATTGTCATTTGTAATAACCTTGTAAGAAATCAAGATAAGTTTACGGTAAATCAAGAAAATGATTAGGCAAGAGGAAGAAATTTTTCATCTATGTTTTTTCAGAGTTTTTATTTTGTCATATTAATATGTGATTTGTTTTTGACAATGTTTAATGGAGAGAACTTAAGTTTTGTAAAGAGGAAAAGTAAGAAAAGACAAATTCTTTTGCCTGATTGGAATGAAATTATTTTAAAACCATATAAGTGACCTTTAAGATCTTTGGTGCATAGGACAAGGCAGGATAAGGGCTTGCTATTTTCTATAGTATGTTTTGGTAGAACACCATAGATTTTGGGACAAGGACACAGTACACTATAATTTGGTTGCTTTCTGAAAAAATCTGTTCACCAGTTGAAAATTATGTTCTGAGATAATAATAGAGTAAAATTTACAATGCTTTCAAAACATGTATTGATATTTAATCAGGCTACTGTTTAAACAGCTGATCCTATAACATTTTACACAAATATTGGATTTTCTGGTATCATTCTATAGATATTCAAGGACCCTTTCATATTACTTTTCAAGTAACAGCATCAAAATAGCATGAGGTTTATAATCATTCAGCACTTAATTTTTAAATGTCAGCATTTGTGCATTGTTGGAATAACTGCACTGAATCTGGAGTTTCATTACATCACAAATAAACACTTCCTTTTGTTCCTTTGTCATTACAGCAGGTGAATATAAACAGATCACTGTAAAAGTACGTGATTTTTCAAACAAAATAGTGTAAGATTTTCCTATAGTGAAAGCTATACTTTGCTTAAATAGAATGTTACCTTAGAACGAAGTTTATTTATACAAAATAAGTGATATGGTTTGGCTCTGTGTCCCCACCCAACTCTCATCTTGTAGCTCCCATAATTCCCACAGGTTGTGGGAAGGAGCCAGTGAGAGATGATTGAATAATGGAGGTGGGTGTTTCCTGTGCTGTCCTCATGATAGTGAATGGGTCTCACAAGATTTGATGGTTTTAAAAATGGGAGTTGCCCTGCACAAGCTCTCTTTGCCTGCTGCAATCCACATAAGATGTCACTTGCTCCTCCTTGCCTTTCACCAGTATAAAAATGGACTAATATAGAAAACTGGTACCAGTAGAGTGGGTGTTGCTGAAAAGATAACCAAAAATGTGGAAGTGACTTTGGAACTGGGTAAAAGGCAGAGGTTGTTAACAGTTTGGAGGGCTCAGAAGAAGACAAGAAAATATGGGAAAGTTTGGGACTTCCTAGAGACTCATTGAATGGCTTTAACAAAAATGCTAATAGTGAATGAACAATAAGGTCCAGGCTGACATGGTCTCAGATGGAGATGAGGAACTTGTTAGGAACTGGAGCTAAGGTGACTCTTGTTGCGGTTTAGCAAAGAGATTGGTGGCATTTTGCCCCTGCCCTAGAGATTTGTGGAACTTTGAACTTAAGAAAGATGATTTAGGGTACCTGGTGGGAGAAATTTCTAAGCAGCAAAGCATGCAAGATGTGACTTGGGTGCTGTTAAAGGCATTCAGTTTTATAAGGGAAGCAGAGCAAAAAGGTTTGGAAAAATTGCAGCCTGATAATGCGGTAGAAAAGAAAATCCCATTTTCTGAGGAGAAATTCAAGGCAGCTGCAGAAATTTGCAAAAGTAACAACGAGCTAAATGTTAATCACCAAGACAATGGGGACAATGTCTCCAGGACATGTCAGAGGTCTTCCCGGCAGCCCAACCCATCCCAGGCTAGGAGCCCTAGGAGGAAAAGATGGTTTCATGGGCCAGGCCAGGGCCTGCCTGCTCTGTGCAGCCTAGCAACTTGGTACCCTGTGTTCTGGCTGCTCCAGCCATGGCTAAAAGGGGCCAAAATATAGCTTGGGCTGTTGCTTCAGAGGGTGGAGGCCCCAAACTTTGGCAGTTTCCATATGCTGCTGAGCTTGCGGGTGCACAGAAGTCAAGAATTGAGGTTTGGGAACTTCTTCCTAGATTTCAGAGGATGTATGGAAACACCTGGATGACCAGGCAGAAGTTTGCTGCAGGGGTGGAGCGCTCATGCAGAACCTCTGCTAGGGCAGTGCAGAAGGGAAATGTGTGGTTGGAGACCCCATACAGAGTCCCCACTGGGGCACTGCCTTGTGGGGCTGTGAGAAGAGGGCCACCCTCCATACCACAGAATGGTAGCTCCACCTACAGCTTGCAACATGGGCCTGGAAAAGCTGCAGACACTTAATGTCAGCCTGTGAAAGCAGCCAGGAGAGAGGCAGTACCCTGCAAAGCTGCAGGAGCAGAGTGGCCCAAGAACCCATGGGTTCCATGGGAACCCACATCTTGCATCAGTGTGACCTGGATGGGAGACATGGAGTCAAAGGAGATCATGCTGGAGCTTTAAGATTTGACTGCCCCGCTGGATTTCAGACTTGCATGGGGCCTTAGCCCCTTTATTTTGGCCAATTTTTCCCATTTTGAATGGCTGTATTTACTCAATGCCTGTACCCCCATTGTATCTAGGAAGTAACTAACTTGCTTCTGGTTTTATAGGCTCATAGGCAGATGGGACTTGCCTTGTCTTGAATGGGACTTTGCACTGTGGACTTTTGAGTTAATGCTGAAATGAGTTGAGATTTTGGGAGACTGTTGGGAAGGAATGATTGGTTTTGAAATGTGAGGATATGATATTTGGGAGGGGCTGGGGCAAAATGATATGGTTTGGCACTATGTCCCCACTCGAATTTCATTTTGTAGTTCCAATAATTTCCATGTGTTATGGGGTGGACCTGGTGGGAGATGGTTGAATTATGGGTGCGAATCTTTCCTGTGCTGTTCTTGTGATAGTGAATGGGTCTCACAAGATCTGATGGTTTTAAAAATGGGAGTTGCCCTGCACAAGCTCTCTTTGTCTGCTGCCATCCATGTAAGATGTGACTTGCTCCTCCTTGCCTTCCACTATGATTGTGAGGCCTCCCCAGCCATGTGGAACTGTAAGTCCAATAAACTTCTTTCTTTTGTAAATTGCCCAGTCTTGGGTATGTTTTTATCAGCAGCATGAAAACGGACTAATATAATAAATAATTGATAATATTCTCTTAGAAGGCCTCTGTTGCTAACATTACAAGGACGTGATATTGGTATAACTCTGCATAGGGCAGTTAAGAGTCAGTTAAAAACCAACACACTATCTAATTTGTTTAGCACACTGTAATTTATAAAATATATTTACATGCATTTTCCAACTTGATCCTTCCACCAACCCATGAAGTACTTATGGAATGTTATTTACTCCCACATGTAATAAAAGGAAACAAATTCATAGAGAATTATTGACTCACGTAAGGTGAGTAAACTGTAGAAAATAAAATCACCCAAGTCCTCTGATTCTAATGATTATATGCTCAGGATATCATCTTTGTACATTTATATTCTAGGCCCGAAGAAAAAAGAGGCATTGCCAGAAATACATCCTTTGTTTTATCGGAAAACAAAACGTTTCTCCCAGCAGATTTCCATTATATCTCAATGAGCAAAACTGGGCAATGTCATCACTCCTAACTGCAGAAAGACCAGAAGTGTGAATAGCTGACTTTTGTCCCTCTCCATAGTGGTAGGTGACCAAAAGGAAAGTGCTTGGAATGACTGGGGCTAGCCAGTTTACTGTGTCCACCACATGGTGGAATGTCAGAGTACACCCAGAAACTATCTTTGCCCTCAAAAAGCTCACATTCTAGTACCAGAGATAAAAATAAGTACACATAGGGCCACAACTCATAATAGAGTGAGTTACGCATTTCTTGTAGAAATGAAGAGTAAAGTGTTCTAGGTATTCAGAGAAGAGAACAATTCTTTGTTCATACTTTTTTTTCTTAGCTTATGACCAATTACTCTCCTTAATTGTGTTAAGCTGCACCTTTTATGTAGCAAATGACAGCTGACTGATGAAAAGAAAAGGAATGTACTGGCTCATATAACTGAAAAATTTAGCCAGGGCTGGATCCAGGAATTTAAAAGAATTTAATTAGGGCTCTATCCCTCCTTATCTCTCAGCTTTGCTTTTTCTGAGCTGGCTTCATTCTCAAGAATGTTTCTCTGATATGATTGCAAATATAATTGGCAGTTCTAGGTTTATTTGTCCTGTCAGGCCAGCAATCTCAGAGAAAATAGAAATATACATCTTTTCTGTAGCTATCTTTAGTGTAAGCTCTGGAAATACTCTGATTATCCTGGTGATGTGGTTTGGATCTGTGTCCCCACTCAAATCTCATGTTGGATTATAATCCCTAGTGTTGGAGGTGGGGCCTGGTGGGATATAACTGGATCATGGGGGTGGATTTCTCATGAATGGTTTAACACCATACTCTTTATACAGTCCTCAGGATAGTGAGTGAGTTCTCTCGAGATCTGGTCATTTAAAAGCATGTGGTACTTCCCTCTCTTGCTCCTGCTTTGGCCATGTGAAGTGTCTGCTCCCTCTTCACCTGCCGTGATTGTAAGCTTCCTGAGGCCTTCCCAGAAGCAAATGCCACTATGCTTCCTCTGTAACCTGCCAAACCATTAGCCAATTAAATGTCTTTTCTTTATAAGTTACCCAGTCTCAGGTATTTCTTTCTAGCAGGGTGAGAATGGCCTAATACACATGGCTTGGTCACATGTCTAACTATGCTGAACCAATCATCCATCACTATGATTAGGGCTGTGAAGAATCTGATTGGCAAGGCTGAATCAGAGGATAACTTTTGTGATGGGTGGGTAGGATTGAGAGAGGAATTAGGGGATGTTAAAGGCTATTGATTGACCACTTCCATGTCAGAAAGGAGGATTTCCTAAATTGTAAAGTCCTAAACAGAGGGAAAGTAACAAACATCTACTACAAAACAGATACTCTACATTCCAGGAATAGGAATAGTTAGCTTTCATGCACCTCAGTCCTGTAGAGGCTGGGGAGGAAGATGCTAACATAGGCTTAATTGGTTTATAGAGTGGTAATTATACCAAACTGTCCCAACACTGTTTAGTGTTGCTAATATAAAGGGCACATTGTTGTTCTTGGAAATTACCTAGTGCCAGAAAACAAATATAAATCTACTATCAAGATTACATCCTCAGAAGGTAAGGCTGCTTACACATAAAAGGGATTTGTGAAACAATGAATACTAAGGTTATCTAATGCTTTTAGTCATATAATTGTGTTCATTCACTATATTTGAGAAATAGTATATTCTGTATATTCATGTTGGATATTTGATTTTCATTTAATCACATTTTAGAGAATGTATTATCTATCCTGAACACATACACAGGTACTTACTCTGCAACTTTCTTTGACCCTAATTTTCCTTTTCCTCAGATGAGTGGGCTATTCCTGCTGCCACCATTCGTCATAACTGTTTTTCTTCTTAGACTTCAATAATGTGACTTCAATTCTTAATGTTCTCTTGAAACTTCACTCTGAAATTCACCTAATTCAGTGGCCCCATTTCAGTCAAAATTTTCCATGACCATCATAAGGCCTTTTTTTCCTTTTAATAAACTTCTTTCCTCTGTTTGCTTCCACTATGGCCCCCCAAAATTTGATGCTAAATTACCTACCTAACACGTTGACCCACTTCTCCCTATCCCAGAAAGAAACTTTTTTTTTCTTTATTCTTTTCTTTTATTTATTTATTTATTTTGAGACTGTGTCTCACTGTGTTGCCCAGGATAGAGTGCAGTGGCATGAATATGGCTCACTGCAGCCTCAACCTCCCAGGCTCAAGTGATCCTCTTGCCTCAGCCTCCAGAGTAGCTGGAAACACAGTCATGTGTAACCAAAGCTGGCTAATTGTTTTATTTTTTGTAGAGGCAAGGTCTCACTTTGTTGTACAGGCTGAAACTTTTTTCATAAAACTCATGCTGAATCTTCTGTTTTGGAATATCATCTTCTCCAATCAAAATTCTACCCTTCTTTCAAGTTATACATTTTGGGTAATTATCTATTTCATGTATATTATCCTGTTATTGATATTGTCAATTTTTGAGAGTACTTTATTTTCTGGGGTACTCCTAAGTCATTGTTGAGCACATCATAAGTACATTATATGAAATGTTTTGAATTAAATTTGTTATCCAAATAAGTATCTTTAATATTTCTGTGAAACCACAGAAATTTTATTAGGATGATAGGACATATTTTAAATTTAATGGCTAAAAAAAAGAAAAATAGTCAATTATGTAAATTAAACTCTCATGTCCCTAAATGCAAAATTTCTGGGAAAGAAAGGTGTGTAATGGCATATCTCAAGGGATGAATACATTCCAGAAACATCAAAGAATAACACTTTAATCTTTAGAGCAATTAATATCCATTTCAAAACATTAAATCTTCCAAAATTAATATTAGCATCACATTTTACAGACACTTAATATTTTAACATTTCCACATTTTAATACGATTTTAATAGTATGAAAATAAAGCCATTATAAAAGACAGTTTACATTCTCACTAATTCTACACGATTTGGAGTTTCGTATGTAGCAAAAAACTAAAGGATAGAAAGGATTAAAGAATACAAAGCATTTTAATTAAGAGCAAATATCCAAGTAAGAAAGGATGCAGCTCAGATTTGAATCTTAATATCTATAAATATATTAATACAAGTGAAAACATTTCTGGCAGTTAAATAGGTTTGATTAAAATTGTCTTAAAATACAGCATTTCTTGAAACAATCTACTTTCACAGATTTAAAGACACCAAGTCTCTCCTTGTCTAGTGTTTCAACAACTGAAAAAATCCAGTTCAGACTCTATGCCTTCCTTGTGATGAAACACAACCTTCGTTGTGTCAGATCTCAGCTCTTAAATTTCCTTCTACTTCCTCTGCTGTTTCGTGCATTTTAAATGTGTGAGAGTAGCTTTCTCTATGCCTAAATTCCTATAACTTTTGAATATAAGTTATTCTCACTGAATGTTGAAACAATACAGAGTTGGGCTATTTCTTGTTTGGACTAAACCGCACTTTTGAAATATTTATATTACACATGAAGCTCACTGAAAACCTTCACAGGAAATAGCTAAAAAGTTATACAGCAGTTCCAGATCTCACAGAATTATCTCAGTTTTTATGAACACTAAATCAGGGTCAAGCTCTTTTACAAAGCCATGTAGGGGTACTAAAGGGTCCCTCCAGTTTTTAGAATGTTGCCTCTTACCTGGGATTCAGGAAGACTGGTTCCTCACCACGTCTATCTTCTTTTCTCAGTTGTCCATTTATATGTAGTCTGTTTTTCAGTTTTATTGTCTGATTCCTATTTATAGGGCAGTTATAAAAGTAGATTTGCTTAATAACATAGAAGAATAAAGTATTCGACTTTGATAATCAAATTAATTCGATGTGCTTATATCTCTCAACAGAAACTCATGTATTTTTGAAATTCACATTTCTTAAGCACTTTCTGTGATTTTCACTGATACAACTTTCATTTGGTGGTGTACAAATTATTTGTGTGCAGAACATCATCGTATCTTGCAGTGTAACTTACTCTTCTATGTATCTCCTTAGCACAGTGCCCACAACATTCATATGGGATTTCTTTGATAAATAAATGAATTAACAGATGACCTTTTCCTTGAGCAGTCTGAAATTACCAAGTGCTTTCATTCATTCTATAAATGACTTATCTATTTTGTCTTCAACTTTGTTGTGTTAATAACACCAAAAATTTCTAAGACAATTTCCAAGATGCAAGAGTGGTGATGAGCAACATTTTTGACAAGAGAGTCCATTTGAAGAATTGAGCAAATGTTTTCAACTATATTGTATGTATTAGAAAACATTTTGATAACCTTGCTCTTGCATTCATTTATTATTTACCTGACACATATGTTTCTTTCCTTTATGTTCTCTTCTTAGCTAAAATGTTGGGATCGAAGTGGCTGGCAGCTACAGAAACTGATTTTAATACTATGATGTTTAACAGATATTACTGTTTAGTATAATAGCTTTTAGGTTAATATCTTTTGTCTTTTCTTAGTTTATAAGCACTTTCATTATTTTAAAAAGATTAACAGTATTTTCTTTAAGCAAGACATTTTCCATTGAAATGAAACAAATAGTATATATTTGATATATGTTATAGGAATTATGCCTCATTCTGCTTCCATAAAAATGCTCAGTTTTCATTATGCATTTTCTTGGCTATATCCAAACAAGGATTTAAACAGAATGTTGAAGAATAAATATAGTTGTTAATAATTTCATAGCTGATTATTTATAAATTTCTTTTTGAAAATTACTTAGGATACAAAGGTCCAGATATTGAAGAGGTATTTTATTAAAATAGATCAGAGGCCAGACGTAGTGGCTTATGCCTGTAATCCCAGCACTTTGGGAGGCCGAGGCGGGCAGATCACCTGAGGTTGGGAGTTTGAGACCAGCCTGACCAACATGGAGAAACCCCATCTTTACTAAAAATACAAAATTAGCTGGGCGTGGCGATGCATGCCTGTAATCCCAGCTACTCCGGAGGCTGAGGCAAGAAAATCGCTTGAACCCGGGAGGCAGAGGTTGCAGTGAGCCGAGATCATGTCATTGCACTCCAGCTGGGCAACAAGAATGAAATTCCATCTCAAAAATTAAAAAAAAAAAAATCAGAAAGCAGAAATTAAAAAAACAATAAATAAAGCCATGGGAAACTTGAAAATACCAAAATCTGAAGGAACAAAATCACTTGCATTTTATTTAATGAAAACTAATATTTATTAGGGCTTAATATATGGCAGGTACTCATGTAAACATTTCACATGGATTAATTCAGTCTTCACAATACCCTTATGAGATAAACATTATTGTTATTATTATTATTAACATTCCTATTTTATAGATGGTGCAATTTAGACAATAGAGGGTTAAGTAAATCACTTGAGGTCACACAGTAAAGTCATGGGCTCAACCTGACCACCCCTTTCTTCTTCTTCATGTCGGAGCATAGTAGGCACAACAGCATTAATTAAAAGTCATAGTCCACCTTACAACAGCCCAGTAATGCTATAGGTCTTGTGACCTATGGGCTAGTGAGAAGCCCATTCCTACCATCACCCTAATGCTGTGCCCATGGGTACTTGCTCCTGCTTGCTATACAAATTCAACTCTTCAGTCCCATTATGTCTTTCAGACCTAGGCAACATTATGTAAAATATGCCATTACCACAAAGGCTACCATGGACCCAGAAGATGCTAGGCTTACCTAGGGCATATCTGTGTAGGCTTCCTCAGTCAGGCTATATTGCAAAGCTGGGCAGGCCACATGTGACTTCCTTGTGCCCGGGACAACAATACAGACCCTGAAGCTCACAGAGCGGATCACAAAGCCCAAATATTTGCAATGGTTAAGAATAGTCTGGACGCAGAATAAAATCACGGTAACAATTTATACTTGGGCCAAGACAGTGTTTCTAAACTTTCCACAGTGATGTCTCTGTCAGGCTGACAGTGGATCACAATATATTTGTATTTTATAAATAGAAAGTGTCCTAGAACCAAATGGCTTTCAGGGCCAAATTTAACAACAAACTATTACTACTACTACTATGCTACTACTACTATCAGTAATATCATATTATATTATCAACACTATGATACTGGTATCACCACCAGCAGTAGTAATAATAAAAAATATAAGGGGGGATTCTGCATCTGCTTAGGTTGCAGAAAGTCACAGAGAATACTGATCACACATTAATTAAAAAAAGCTGAATAATCTACAAAATCATAACTTTTCGTAAGTCCGTCAGAGCACTGAAGTCACAAAGCAACCAAATAAATTGAATCCGAGTAACAAGCCCCTTCAAAGAGATACCACACACTACACACACACACACACACACACACACGCAGAGAGAGAGAGAGAGAACGAAAGAGAAAAATTCACCTTTAGCACAGAGCAGGACAGGTAGAGATCTTACGAAAGGTAAATGAAATCAGCTAAAATTTTAATGAATTCTTAATGGCCAAGTGTGCCCTAGAAAATAACTGGAATTAGCTAGGAGTCCTAGAAACAAGGACAGTGTGATAGAGTGTGAACTCTGTCACAAGCCCTTTTCCATGGTTCTCCATCATGAGGAAGATTTGGGATGAGGACAAAGGACCTTGAGAAGCATGCAGGAGAAAGGTATCTGCTGGGGCCCAGGTGCAAAGCCCCACTCACTTCCTGTTAGACCCATATCTAACAGGAAGTGGAGCCTTCCTCCACTGGGGAGGAGCTGTGAGCACACTCATGCTCAGCTCCCCAGGCCCAGGGAAAAACGCCCTGCTTCTGATTCTGAGGAAGAGGTACAAGGAAGACCTGTGTGCCACGGAAAGGGAGGAGGAAGCCTCTCATGAACCTAGACACATGCAAAATTCATTGCCTCTGGGCAGCAGGGAAAAGCAAAAATTCTCTGCCTCTGCCTCTGCAGGAAGGGTAGGAAGCCATTTGAAGCCCAGGATGTTGCACTGACCAGAAGAGGCCCTTCAGGTAAAATCAGCCACAGACTCAAGGCTGAGTTTGTGTTTTGTGGATGGGAGATACAGGAAGTCTTCAAAACTTAGAGACAAGGAGCCTGCCTAAGACAGGCTGGAAGTGGATGACTAGGGAAAACAGCAGAGCAATAAAACAAAGTGGCCTATGAGTTCTGTAGAAACACATTCACTCGTGGCTATCTTGGTCTATAGCACTTTTTAGGAATGAGAGACTTGCTTAATAATAATCAGGAAATTTCTAAGTTCCAGAAATAACTCAGTGTTCCCACCTTTTGCTTTTAATCTTTCATAATATAATGTAGTTATTAAAAGTAAAATGTTATTTTCAAAGCTAGATAAAGACTGAAGGAAATGTTTGTTGACCAGGAGCTACAAAATTAAATAATACTTTTATGTGGTGAATTATAGTTCAAAGGAAACGTGTTTACATACATTATGTTGTCTGATCCTCAAAAATAGCCTCATTGGACAAAGTACTTTAGAAAAAAAAAAAAAATCCAGTAACGACACAGAAGAAAGAGGTTTCAGCCTTAGTGTAATACTAAGTAGCACTATTCGATGAGTTACTGTATATTATTCTGGGATTTTATTTTTTTAACTGTAAAATGAAAAGTTTGACCAGGATAATGGATCTTAAATTTTTATATGCTTAAAAATGCCCTGAGAAAATTATAAACTGCAGATACTACACAGCCCTTCTAAATCAGAGATTCTTTGTCAGTAGGTCCTGGTGTTGCTCAAATAATCAATTCATGTGGTCTTAGGTATTAGCTTGGAGAAGTATGCTGTACACTAATTCCTAATACCCCACAAGTGGAAGAGATATTATTGTCCCTATTTTCCAGATCAGTAACTGAGTCCTGAATGTCAAGTAACTAGCTTAGTTACTTGAAAACTATCATAGTGATAGTAGTAGAGAAATGCAATTAAAACTAATGTCTTCAAATTCCCTGTTTGGTACTTTGCTCTTAAACCAGTTGGCACACTGCGGCAAAGACTGTTATAACTGTGGCAAAACAGTTACAAACTGTTGGTTTCCCTTTTTCTTCTAAGCATATAAACAAACTAGATTTACTGATTTGCCATATGATGAGTTTTGACCAATAGAATGTGGGCAGAAGTGAACTCCAATTAACACTTATCCATAAAATCCTCTCACATATAATCCTTCCAGGATTTTTCCTAGCTGAAAACTTAGTGGAGATGTAGTTGAGAACCCAGAAGGGGTGGAACCACAAGATGGACTGGGCCTGGGTTCTTGAATCACTCACTGGGGCGTAGTCCCCACCAGCCACATCCTCCAGTGGGCCCGTGTTTCATTATGCTGTGAGCAAGAAGTAACCTTCTGTTGTGTTAAGCCACTGAAAAACTGGGTTGTTATTTAGCAGTTAGTCTACCAGATACACAGCCCTCTCACATTATACCTCTGTAAGATAACAAGATTGCAAAAAAAAAAAAAGCAACTTTGAGATAATAACCTGTGTTTCTTTTAGTTTTTGTTTTGTTCTTCTTATCCATTTTCCTTTCCTTTCCTTTCCACAGGTAGGTAACCCCTGTGTACATTGCCTCAGGGATCAGAAGGTGGCATGGTCTAAGGACTAGGAAAACAGCAGAGCAATAAAACAGAGTAGCCTATGAGTTTTCCTTGTTTGACTTGCAAAAGGCCAAGGCCAGGAAAAGGAGAGAGTTTATTAGAGTTTATCAGGCTAAATGTTTTAGCCAAAAACATGAAGGAAAAGGCTTTCCCAAAGATTAGAAAGGGCTTGGCCAGGGCTGTATGGAAGGTGATGCAAGCTGTGGCAGAGGTATTTTTCCTGCCCTTAACCTTCACCCTGTCAGTGAACTTTATTTGACTAGGGCTAGATATGGCAATACCTACATCTCTGTACCTAAGGGCTTGTTTCTCCAGAACTGAAGAAAGCCTGACTGCCCCATGACAAATGCAGGCAGAAAGTGTGGAGGAATCAACTCCATCCCAGAAACCCCTGAGAGTCATTGGTTTACTTGTGTGTTTCCCTTTGTCTTCTAAGGATATAGAAGAACCTCTCAAGAATCGGTGTATAAATACCCCAGTGCCCTCTTCCCTGCAATGTGATAATCCTTTGTCAGCATTTCTGTGTAAGATGCAGCTCCAGACTCCCACTGGGTTAATAGCATACTCTAGACAGTCTTCCTTTTTCTGCATTATTTTCCCTACATTCCTATTGGTACTTTCAGCACTTCCCAAATAGACTTCTTGACTTCGAATCCTTGTTTCAGGATCTCATCCTGGGAAATCCAAACTAAGACACAAACAAAGAAGCCCATGGATCTTAAGGCAGACACATTGCCTGCATCTACTCCTAGACTGGAGAAACCAGGAATGCTTCAAGATCTGAACGTTTCATGTGATATAGGTGCAGAAGCAGCTTACACCCTGTTTCTTGGAAAAAACCAACAGTGTTATGGCAAGATTTTCAGGAAGAAATGGTGTCATGGTGTGCCTAAGCAACCAAGACCATAGACAAATCACAAAATATCCATGTCCAAAGTTTGGCATAAAAGGTATAGAAAGTTCAAAGGCATGAAGAAGTGATCTTAATCTGATAGTCTCAGCCACATCCGATATAAACCAAAAAAATGAAATCCATATTCTACCAGACACTTTGACCTAGTGAAGGTTAGGGATGTAATCTAGATTTGAGTAGAAATGGGAAGAACCCAGATAAAAGAAAAAAACTGATAAAGTCCTATCTGTTCATAGCTGGGGACCCAAAGATCCATATTAGATTTTATTATAGAAGGTAAAAAATATTATGTTTGTACATCTGAGCTTGAAAAATAAGATTCACACCTTCTATAATACTGTGGTGTGTTGGATTATACTTTACTGTTATTTGTTCCTTCTCTATTAAACCTTTAGTGCATCCTGTGGGAAAAGTATTAATTCCTGCCTCTGTGATGTTGGGCTTGGTTTTATGAAATATTTTAAGCGATGGAAGATGAGGTATCCTGCCAAATGTTATGTTTGAGCAGAATACTTAAATGGAACTGTGTGTTTCTTTTAGGAGTGTTAAAATAAAATAAAATGGAGACCATAAGCTCTTGAGAATCCCCTGGGCAGACAAAACCAGTTAGGCCATGCAAGCAAAACTTAGCTATTTCTTGTAAATTCCTCTGATAATCATGAATAAAACTTAAATCGCCTTCCAAAAATGGTATAAGATGATCACTTTTTATCAATGCTCTGCTATCTGAAAACCCCATTATAATAACCAGTTATTATAAAGTTTAAATAACTTCCTCATTTTTCATTAGTTAGCCTGTAATGCTATGCTTCTGAGCTTCTTAACACTTTCAGTATGAGGTTTCCCTGTTCATGAATTGTTCTTTTGTACGCACAATAGACTTTGAAATTTTTTAACTTGATCTGATTTTATTTTTGACAGGAACTATCTTTTCAGTTTGGGTCCCAAAACGAAGAGTTATGTGGAGCTCAAACTACCTGACCTGCAACATACATGTACTGTGAATGAGAATAAATTCTTGATGTTTAAGCCATTGAAATTAATGAGATACTTATTAGCAAGCAAACCTGACTAATACACATACCAAGGGAGGAAATCAGATCAAAACAACAAGGAAAATGTCTTAATACCTGAATTATTATGGCATCTCCAAAAACGAGGGCAAAACTCCAGTTAACTTTTTAGTGATGCCAATATTCTGTGTCCCACACCATTTTTCGCTGTTTTTCCTCTCTGAAATTCAAGACGCAATTCCACTAATAATGTGATTGAATATATCAATATGTGTGGATGGGAGAAAAGGAATGCAAAACTAATGCTATTTTAAAGCTTTCTATGAAGAAGTTTTCATCTCATTATCATGAAAAGTTGGAAGGCATTCTCTTTTTAAATGATTGTAAAGTTTAAATGCAAGTTGGGAATCCACATGAATGCCTAGAACTATGAGTCACTAAAAAATCCTGGAAATGCTGTTAAAAGAGTTCTACACTCCTCCCAGATAAGCCTTTCTGAAAGCATTCTAACTCTATGCAACATGAGGCGTAGATGGGATACAGGAGATTGTCAAGTTTTTGTTTGGTATTTTTTTTCCAGCTTTATTGAGGTATAATTGACAAATAAAAAGTGTATATATTTATAAGGTACAGCATGATGCTTTGATATATGTATGCATTGTAAAATGATTACCATCAAGCTAATTATCACATCCATCACCTCACATAATTATCATTTTGTGTGTGTGTGTGGTGAGAACATTTAAGATCTCTTAGCAATTTTTAAGGATACAATATAAGCACTGTACAAAAACTGTAATAACCATGCTGTAAAATAGATCTCCAGAATGTACTCATCGTGTCTAACTGAAACTTTGTACTCTTTGACCAGCATCTCCCATTTCTCCCCTTCACATTGGTGCCCCCTCCAGCCCCTGGCAACCACCATTGTACTCTCTGCTTCTACGAATTAGACTTTTTTAGAGTTCACATATAAGTAAGATCGTTCAGGATTTGTCTTTCTGTGTCTGGCTTTTACTTATGATAATGTGCCCCAATTTCATCTATGTTGTTGCACATGACAAGATTTTCTTTTTTTTAAAGGCTGAATTTTCTATTGTACATAGACTGTATATATATGTAAATATAGAGAGTAGAATAATATATACATATATCTATATTGCAATTTATTTATCTATTCATATGTCAGTGGATGCTTATGTTGTTTCCATATCTAGGCTATTGTGAATAATGCTGCAGTAAACATTGGAGTGCAGATGTCTGTTTGACATATCAACATTATTTCCTTTGGCTATATAACAAGTAGTGGGACTGCTGAATCACACAGTAATTCTGTTTTTAATTTTTCAGGAACTTCCACCCTATTTTCCATAATGGCTGTACTAATTTATATTCCTGCCAGTAATGTACAAGGGTTTCCTTTTCTCCACATTCTTGCCAAAGCTTATTATCATTCCTCCTTGAGATAATAGCCATTGTAACAGGTGTGAGGTGATATCTCACTGTGATTTTAATTTGTATTTTCCTGGTGATTACTGATGTTGAACATGTTTTCATATACTTGTTGGCAACCTGTATGTCTTTTTTTGAGAAGTATCTGTTTAGATTCTTTGACCACTTTTAGGTCAGATTACTTGTTTTCTTGCTATTGATTTGTTCAGTACTTTTAAATCTCCATGAACAATCTTTACCGTATAGATTGAAAGTTTATTTGTAAGGTGGTTCCTTTCACATTCACTTCAAAAATCAAAAGTTCTTAGATAATAGATTAAAAAATAAATAGTTGAGTATGATAAGAAGAGCACATACTCGTCATGCCATGAGATCATCATTGAGTGTTGGATTTCGGCAATCATTTGCTAAATGACACCATCAAGTGCTGAAAGAATATGTACTCTTAAATTTTAAATTTTAATCATTTTACATTTTCTTCATATGGATTGTTTTTGCAGTCATTTAAGTGACAAATTTGGTTTGTGGTTTATTCAAACACATGAAGTATTTAGCTTCATGTATTTTGTATATGTTCTCTTGACTTACTGTCATACACAGTTTTAAAACATAAAACCATAATCATCCTCCTTTTCTTCATCCTGCCCCAGAAAAATTTCGATAAAAGACAGAAATATTTAATGACTCATTCGAATGTATTTTTAGGCAAAGAAATGAGCTCCTCTCATTAACTTTCCATACTCTCACCTCCAAATCTGCCAACCTTCTGCTCTGCAGTCCCTACTAATACAAAGTATGAATTATCCATGCTCCTGTGCAGCATGGGACCAATCCCTTCACTTCTGGCCTGCATCCCAGGCCTTCTTCATTTCCCAGACCTGCTACTCTAAAGTCACTAGTGTTTCCCTTTCTACTAGAATTTTTTCCATCAGCAAATAGTAGAGGCATAGACTAAATGGTGGAGCCAGGTGCCTGTGGAAGTGACACAGACTCTTCTTACCTGGTCACCAAACATGTTTCGTCTTCTTACTGGGCACACAATTAGCCTACGTGTCTCAGCCTCCCCTACATTTAGGAGTGGTTATGTTACTAATTTCTAGTCTATGAAATGTGAGCAGAAGTGATGTACCACACTTTCAAGTCTGTCCCACGGAAACCTCCTATGTGTTATCCTCCGTGATATTTAATTTCCCGGGTGGACGCAGACAATGACAGTGAAGCTGGAAGTCTTGTTTTGAAGATAATAGTTCTGGAAGAGTCCTTAAATCCTACTAGGAGAAAACCTGTTTGCCAATCAGGACTTACTAATTAAGACACTGCATGAACAACAAATAAATTAACGTGGTTAATTTGGGTTAGTCTGTTAGAGCCACTACCATTACCTTAACTAGCCAAAGTGGTAAGAGTAGAAACAAGGAAACCAGTTAGAGGCTATTGCAATATTCTAACTCTCTTCTTCTTAAAACTGAACTCCTCAAAAGAATTACCAGTTTCTCCACTTATTTTCTTCCAGTCTTTCATTGTCATGTCACCAACAAAACCTCTCTTGACCTTCACATTGCAAAATCTAATTATTGATTCACAATCTTAATTTTACTTATCTATCACCACTAGTTTCACAGTTGACATTCCCTAGGTACAAATACCTTTTTCACATTATGCTCTGTCATTCTCTCCTGACTCTATTCCTACCTCACATTCACAGCTCAACCCTGCATAAACTTATCTTTGCAGGATCTTGCTTGTCTTCCTGATCTGTACATGCTTCAGTGACCTTGGGCTCATTGCTCAGACCTCCTTTCTTCTGTCTCAGTCTCTAGGTAATGCTCTCCAGTCCATGACTGTAAATAACATCTACTTGATGGTTCTCCCCCAAATTATAACTCCAGCTTACCCTGTCACATGGGATTCCATATGCAAATATTCAGTGACCCACTTATCAAATCTACTGTATGTCCCATAGACATCTCAAACTTAACATGCCCCCAGACAAATTTGATTTTTTACCACCCTCTCACTTGTTCCTCTCCTAATGGCCCCTATCTCAGTAGCTTCATTCTTCAGTATTCTAATCAAAAGCCCCTTACTACTCTGTTCTCCCATGTCTCTTATACAATTTACTGGAAAAGTCTGTCAGCTTACTTTCAAAATATATCCTAAATCTACCTCTTCTTCCAACTCTCATCACTGTTCTCTTAATCCAAGTCATCATGACTTCTCTCCTGAGTTATTTAGTAGCTTCTTACTGAACTCCCTGATTCCACTCTTGTCTTTCTAGTATCTGTCCTGAATATATTAGCCAGAGTGATGCTTTTGAAACATAAGTTTAACTATGTAATTCCTTTGTTCAAACTCACCAATTGCTTTCCATTCCACACATAATACAACTCCAAGTGCTTATCAGGGCCTAAAGGTCCCTATATGAGGGGTCTTTTAAAAACTCATGGAAAATGTGTATTATGAAAAAAAAAGCTATGCATGGATTTGATTTTTTTTGGTACCAAAAAAAAGTTGTACTAACTTGTTATAACATGTGAGAATAGGATTTAATTTGAGGCACTAAGAAGAGTAAGACATCAGTTTGAAAAGAGCCCCTGTCAGAGCAACATGAATTCTGCTAAAATTGAGGCAAGAACAAACATCAAATTTATGGTGAAGCTTTAGTGGAAGACTGATGAAATCATTGATGCCTTATTAAAAGTTTATGAGGATAATGCCCCCCACAAAAATTAGCAGTTTATAAATGGCTAATTCATTTAAGAAGGGAAGAGATGATATTGAAGAAGCCCAAAGCAGCAGACCAATTTTCAAGGAAAAAGTTAATTTTATTTGTGCTCAAATTGAAAAAGACCTACAATTAACAACAGAAACAATAACCAATACCATGGACATCTCAGTTGGTTCAGCTTATGCCATTATCATTGAGAATGATTATTCTCTTTCTTTTAAAAATTTAAAGTTGAACAAACTTTTCACTCAGTAGGTTCCAAAACCATGGCACCTAAATCACTGCCTCTAAGAGCAGAGCTTTCAATGAAAATTTTCAACAAGTGGGACCAAGATCCTGAAACATTTCTTCAAAGAATTATAACAGGAAATGGAACATAGATTTACCAGTATGATCCTGAAGATGAAGCACAATCAAAGCAATGGCTACCAAGAGGTGGAAGTGGTCCAGTCAAAGCAAAAGTACCAGTCAAAGCAATGGCTATTGTAAAAGATTTTGGGGATTCTCAAAGCATTTTGTTTATTGACTTTCTGGAGGGCCAAAGAATGATTACATCTGCCTATTGTGAGTGTGCTTTGAGAAAGTTAGTTAAAGCTTTAGTAGAAAAACACCTGGGAAAACTTCACCAGAGAGTCCTTCTCCACCACAACAATGCGCCTGCTCATTCTTCTTATCAAACAATGTCAATTTTGGAAGCGTTTCTATATTAAATCATTAGGCAGCTGCCTTACAGTCCTGATTTGGCTCTTCTGACTTCCTTTTATTTCATAATCTTAAATAATCTATACATGGCCTCAACTTTTCTTAAGTTAATAATGTTAAAAAGACTGCATTGGCATAGTTAAAGCCCCAGGACCCTCAGTTCTTTAGGGATGGAGTAAATAGATGGTATCATCACTTACAAAATTGTCTTGAACTTGATTGGAATTATTTTGAAAAATAAAGTTTACATTTTTTGTTTTGCTCTTTTAATTCCATTTTTCCATGAACTTTTTGAAGTCCCCTCATATATTCTGGCTTTTGGCTACATCTGCAAGTGCTACTCTTACTACCCAGCTCCTGGGCTCCAGGCCCATTGGCCACCTGCTGGTGCTCAAACATACTTTGCACATGTTTCTACTGCCTGAAATGTTCTTCTCCCTACTATCTGTTAATACACTGTTCATTCCTGCACTCTATTTAGGCCTTTGCTGAAATGGCTCCCTTTTAGAGTTCTCCTCTGACTCACATGTTTTTAAAAATGTGCCCTTCCCTCAACCATCACTTTCTGTCCTCTTGCCACGTACTATTTTCTCTTCAGAACGTTTAATACTGCCTAACACTTATGCATTTCTTTATTTATCATCTATGTCTCCACCCTCTAGAATGTAAGCTTTATATGTCTAAGACTTGATCTGTTTTTATTTTACTGCTATATCCACATTCAGTAAATATTTGTTGAGTGAATTTAAAAAATGGAGTGAAGTGGATAATAAGGGAAAAGTGAAAACATTATTATATAATAGGCTTAGTAGAAGTCAATAAGCCTCTAGCTTTTTAAAGAAAAAGGCTGTTTAATATTTTATGTGCAACTAATCCTAATGACTGACAAAGTGGTTGTAGTATACAAAGGTGGTTCACACGTTTGTGGGAAAGAAAAGTACTACTAAGTTACTTCTATTTTTAAAAAATTATTCCTTAAATAAGTACCATTAAAAAGTCAAACCACGATATCTCTTAATCGATTATTAACAGTGTTTATTAAATGTCTACTATGTGTCACACATTGTTCTAGTTCTTGAGGACTCAATCATGAGCGAAATTGACAAAAATTCCTGAACGCATGCAATCTGTACTGTGGGATCATTGACTTATGGGTAGTTTTTCTTTCTTTTTTTAGCATGTTTTCTAAATTTTCTAAAATGTGCACACACTACTTTGAAAAATGAAAGAATTTATTAATTTTATAATAATTAAAATGAAAATATTTTTAAATACAAATAAATAGCCAGATTTTCAGACAGCCGTAATCAAATCCAAACTAAATATCTATGACTTCCAAATATTTTCCATCAGAAAATCATCACTTTCTCTGCCCTTCTTCCTAAATGTAAATCTTGCAGTTTTTGTGTGATTTTATTTTATAGTCTTCTGTTTTATGTAGCTTATTTAAAATCTTGTCTGGAATTAGTTGGGATATAAATGTAACATAAACTGAATTATACAAAACAACACATACAGCACTTTAACATGAGTACCAAGACTTACTGTAATCTCTCACCAAATAGTCTGGGGATAATTCCCTTTCAGACACAACTGGGCCAAATATATTCTAATTCCATAGCATCTATTTTCCTGTGGCTTTCATAGCTAATCTTTGAACCAGGTAGGCAATGCGTGGAATTAAGAAAAATCTTTCCCTTTAGTGTTTCTCTGCCACTCTGAAAAATGTTATGACTCTGGCTGAGACTTCCCATCTTGAGCCCTAGACTCTCAAATCCATTTGGAGATCTTACAGATACCTCCAACTAGATAATTCTCCTTCTGACTTCATCTGCTCCAACCCTTCTGAGCTCCTTTTCTTTCTGAGTTACCTGTTCCAAGGAAGGTGTGCTACTATCTATCTACCCATTTGTCCATGCCTGGAACACAAATGTTTCCTAAACTGCACTCTCTCTGACTTCCCACATTATCGCTTTCTGTATGTTTGCTTCCTAAATTTCTTTAACGTTGGCCCATTTCTTTCCATCCTTTTTCTGCTCTCTTAGTTCAGCCTCTCTTCATTACCCAACTGGCCTCATGCAGCTGACTTAGAAGTGGTCTCCTGTTGGCTGGGCACGGTGGCTCACGCCTGTAATCAAAGGACTTTGGGAGGCTGAGGCGGGCAGATCACGAGGTCAGGAGATCAAGACCATCCTGGCTAACACAGTGAAACCCCGTCTTTACTAAAAATACAAACAATTAGCCGGGCGCGGTGGCGGGTGCCTGTAGTCCCAGCTACTCGGGAGGCTGAGGCAGGAGAATGGCGTGAACCCGGGAGGCGGAGCTTGCAGTGAGCCGAGATAGCGCCACTGCACTCCAGCCTCGGCGAAAGAGCGAGACTCCGTCTCAAAAAAAAAAAAAAGTGGTCTCCTGTTTCAACTTCTTCTTCATTCCAGACTATTCACATAGCCCAAAGGTTCCAGCATACAATTCTTACCTGCTTAAATATCTATGCTGGTTTTCATTACTGTCTGTCTGTTACCCAAATGTTTTAACATATTTACAAAGCCCTCATTATCTTGTTACTCTCGAGCCTGTCTGGAGACTGACTGTCTCTCCAGCCTGATTTTCACAATATACACCTCTTACCTCTTCCCTTTCCAGTATTTTATGCTACAACCATATCATGGAACTAGAGCCATATTGTGGTTTCCTGAACACGCATGCCATGCTTTTCTTACCGCTAGCTTTTTGTACATGGTGTTCTCGTTCCTCACCTACTTTCCACACACGCACATTTGCCCTTTTACTTTATGAACTTTAGCTAGCCCTTTATCTTAGAGATTGTCTGTTCTTGGAGGAACTTCATTTCCCTCTGAGATTATTTAGATGTCCATTCTACGTAAGAAAAATTCACACTTAACCCATCATGGCCCTTGTCATTTCATAACAGAATTCCCTTCCCTGTGAGATTGTAAACTGCCTGAGGGCACAGTGTTTGGAAGGCACTTGCGAGATGTTATTTTATAAAGATTTATTAAAATGAATAAATAAATAAATAAATGAACAAATAGGAAATTGCAAAATGGTATGGGACACCTGGGAAAGACATGGAATCCTGCGTATCTGAAAGAAAATATATTATTTTGGGTTGAGAGGAAAAGAACACCTCCAGAAAAATTTTTAAATTGACGGAAAGATTGATGACAGTCACTTCTAGAGTGGTTTCCAAAGGACAGTTTCTAACCATGGGAAAGATTTAAAGTTGAAAGTAAAGAGACAGAGAACAATTCAAAGCATTTTCTGGTGGGGTTAGAAAAATATGATGGAATCAAAGATAACATGTTGGCAGCTTTAGGGAAGCACAAAATTGTTGATAATAGGTGTAAAGAAAGGAAAGGTTAGAAGTTGAAGAATCTGTACTTTTCAATCTATACTCCTTCACACTATTCTGATTTGGAGACTATGCAAATGCATAATGTATCCAAAATTACACTTTAAAAAAGTTAAAAGAAATTAACTATTAGGAAGATGAGTAAAATATTCATCCTTCTGAATTTAAAATGGCAGGAAAACAATAGAAAAATAAATAATCAATAAAACATAAAAAATAGATAAAATTCATTTTTCTCTAAAGAAAATTGCAAAGAAAGTTTGGAAAGAGAGTATAAAAGGTGGGAAAAAAAGCAATTTATTTAAGATGCCAGTCTCCTTTACAGAAAAGGATTAATAAAGCTATCACATGTAATATTTTAAAGATAATTTTCTGGACAATTCTGAACTTTACATCAGTGAATGGGAATGAATAATCAGAGAAGATAAGCATAAAAGTAAATATATTCAGGCATTATCTCTCTGCTTCCACTTCTTAACCTTCATTAATTGACATTTGAATTTTAAATTTTTTAAAAATGTAGGTGTATTTTCCTCTTGAATTTTAATATAGTGGGTTTTCATTTAAATATAGATATTCTAATAACATTTTTAAAAATCAGAGTTTGCTCCTTGAGCCTATTTATTTTACTTTAAAATATTATTTTTATTTCTTTTCTAGTCACAAAGTGAATGTATTTATGTTACAGATCCTTAAGATGATAATGAAAAAAAAAAAAAAGCAAAGAAAAAAGATTTAAACCATCAGTAGTACCACCAGCCCACCAGCCCACCAGCCAGAGCTAACAAAGCCAGCTAAACTGCCATGTTGGTACTATACAGAGGTCTGGTATTCAGGAAGAAAGTACTAGGAAGGCTACCATGATTATTTTTGGATGATATTCATGCTAGTTGGTCTAAACTTTATTTTGACTGCCTAATACTAAACTGGACTAGTTTAAACACTTTTATTATTGCCACTGATGATACCTGTTTTCAAAATGAGATAACTCTGTATTTCCATTTTATGGAGATTCTATCTCATAAATAAAGCAGATAGAATTTAGACCTTATTGATCCTTAGTACTACCAAGTATAAATAGGGTTAGAAAATCCCAAAGGGTAGTGGCGCATTGGGTTAGTGGTCCATGAAATTCCTAATCTTTCTTACCATTCCATATGAAAAAAGTAGTTAAAGACATGAATAGACAATTTTCCAAAGAAGATATGCAAACGGCCAACAAACATATGAAAGAATACTCAACATCACTAATGATCAGGGAAATGCAAATCAAAACCATAATGTGATACCACCTGACTTCTGCAAGAATGGCCATAATGAAAGAGTCAAAAAACAGTAGATGTTGGCATGGATGCAGAGATCAGGGAACACTTCTACACTGCTGGGGGGAATGTAAACTAGTACAGCCACTGTGGAAAACAGTGTAGAAATTCCTTAAAGAACTAAAAGTAGAACTACCATTTCATCCAGCAATCCCACTACTGGGTATCTACCCAGAGGAAAAGAAGTCACTATTCGAAGAAGATACTTGCACACGCATGTTTATAGCAGCACAATTCACAATTGCAAAATCGTGGAACCGACCCAAATGCCCATCAATCAACGAGTGGATAAAGAAATGGAGGTATATATATATATATATATATATATATATATATATATATATGATGGAATACTACTCAGCCATAAAAAGGAATGAATTAACAGCATTTGCAATGACCTGGATGTGATTTGAGACTATTATTCTAAGTGAAGTAACTCAGGAATGGAAAACCAGACATCATATGTTCTCACTGATATGTGCGAGCTAAGCTATGAGGATGCAAAGGCATAAGAATGATACAGTGGATTTGGGGACTTGAGGGAAGAGTGGGAGGGGGGTGAGGAATAAAAGACAACAAATACGGTGCAGTGTATACTGCTCAGATGATGGGTGCACCAGGATCTCACAAATCACCACTACAGAACTTACTCATGTAACCAAATATCACCTGTACCCCAATAACTTATGGAAAAATAAAATAAATAAAAAATAAAGCATAAATGGGTGCTATAAATACAATAAAATAAAACAAAACTATTGAAATTTGTTTAGCCTGTGTCTCAGGGGACACTGAAGTTGAATCTAAGTCTTAATACATTGGAAGAAATCCCCTAAACATCCACCCACTCATTCATCCATTTGTTCAGCCAATATTCAGTTATTGTCTATGCAGTGAGTCTAAGTCAAGTCACTATCCAAAGTAATGAAGAGATATCCTTAACTAGGATTTACACTGAAGGTATACTTTAGTAGTATTACTAGACAGTCAGCTTTTTTTTTTTTCTTTTTTGAGACAGAGTCTCGCTCTGTCACCAGGCTGGAGTGCAGTGGTGCAAACTTGGCTCACTGCAACCTCCGTCTCCCGAGTTCAAGTGATTCTCCTGCCTCTCAGCCTCCTGAGTAGCTGGGACTACAGGCACGTGCCACCACACCCAGCTAATTTTTGTATTTTTAATAGAGACCAGTTTTCACCATGTTAGCCAGGATGGTCTCGATCTCCTGATCTCGTGATTCATCCGCCTCGGCCGCCCAAAGTGCTGGGATTACAGGCATGAGCCACCGCGCCCAGCTGACAGTGAGCTCCTGATGGCAGATCTGTGCTCAATCTCAACATCTCATATATGCTCAGGTAGAGCTCTCATTTGATGAATGTTGAACACATTTTTCACAGAGGTCAGTCTTAAGGCTGATATCATTTATTATTGATAATTGAAGCCATTTATAGAACAATTAAGGCTTTGTGATAAGTGCCTTTAGATATTATTTTATTTAATCCTCCTGTAATTTTGCAATAACCATGTAGCAAATGAGTAGCATTTATCCTATTTTTTAAAAATTATTTTCCATTTTGTTTTTATTTTTTGAAGAGATGGTGGTGTCACTATACTGCCCAGGCTGGTCTTAAACTCCTGTCCTAAAGAAACCCTTCCACCTCAGCCTCCCAAACTACTGGGATCACAGGCATGAGCTACCGCATCTGGACAAACCCCATTTTAAAGATGGGAAGGTTTAAGTGACTCATTCAATGTCATATAGCTGGTGGCAACAAAGCAAACTTAGAGGGCATGTCTATCAAACTTGTAAGCCCATATTCTTGCTATGATCTAACAGTGTCTCTTGCTTATCTCCAGTTTGTAGACTATCAGAGAGGTTAATACAATGGGCTCTGAAATTAACCTTATAGGGTTTGAATTTCAACCCCAACATTTGCTGTATACCCTTCAATCTATCACTTAACATTTCCAAGCTTCAGTTTTCCCATATGAAAATG
Organism: Nomascus leucogenys; assembly: GCF_006542625.1. Taxonomy (NCBI): domain Eukaryota; kingdom Metazoa; phylum Chordata; class Mammalia; order Primates; family Hylobatidae; genus Nomascus; species Nomascus leucogenys. Next base: position 13,819,547 of record NC_044397.1, read on the forward strand.
AAGACAGTAATATCTGTCTCCAGGGCTACTGTGAGAACTAAATGAGATAATTCATATGAAAGCATTTGCCATGTAATAATTGTTCAATGGGAATGAGACAGTATTTATGTGATGACACTGGCCTGTTTTATTTTCTTTAAAATACTTGTTTAAATATACATTACTCGTTAGAATTTACATATGTATACTTCTGTTCCTCCCTAATTATATCAATAGGCCAAGCTATAAGAATTCGACTTTAGATAAACACACTATGGTATAGAGATGGAAAATTATTTACTTATAGTCTCACAAAAGTAGAGGAATCAGGATATAGAACTCTGGTCTTTTATTTTAATTTTTCTTTTTTAGGATGGAGTTTCACTCTTGTCACCCAGGCTGGAGTGCAATGGCACGATCTTGGCTCACTGCAACCTGCAACTTCCACCTCCTGGGCTCAAGTGATTCTCCTCTCTCAGCCTCCTGAGTAGCTGGGACTACAGGCACCCACCACCATGCCTGGCTAATTTTTTTGGGATTTTTAGTAGAGATGGGGTTTCACCATGTTGGCCAGGCTGGTCTTGAACTCCTGATCTCATGTGATCCACCTTCCTCAGCCTCCCAAAGTGAGAACTTTGGTCGTTTTCCTGTAGTTCAAGTGCTACTTGTCCTCTACCATATTGCCTTATCTTTGCAGAAAACGAAATAAGAGGAAAATTATTTTTCTTTGTATGTAAAAGCTTCCCAACTAAAGACTGAAAAATATCACTGAGGTGGGTGTATAATCTCTTCCCCCAAGGCTTCTTCACAGTGTGTCAGAACATAATCAGTTTGTGATGACGTAGGTGATTTGTGATTATAGGCAATTGGTTGGACCAGATCACTTATTTTATTCCACTCTAATCATATAAGTTTATGAAACTATGAGGCCGGAAAAAAAAAAAAACGAAAACACCTGCGTAAGTCCTTTTAAACTCTTCCTGTTGTGAGCCTTGAAGTCAATTCAGGGAAGTCCAACATTAAGGCAAATGCACTATCAAGAAGAATGGATGAGGGAGTAGCCCATAGACCAGCCTGAACATTGCATTCCTGACAAGAGAATTGGCATAGTGGAGGATGCCTGGTAGGTCAATGGATTTGGAAATGAAAGTTACATCATGATTACACAGAAAAAAAAAAATCTCTGATAAATAACAAAGACTGCCACAGAGGTACATGAATAACAGTAGCTAGTAGCAATACGAAGGATACTTTTACTGCTGCAGGGCTTCTAGATACTAAGCTCACAGGCACCACTTGCAAACTCAAGGTGCCAATAGGATAACAAAATACAGAAGTGAGGTTACATAAGCTGATTAATTAGTACAGCAGCTGATTTACTTAAGTTTTTGTTGTTGATTTTGCCTTGCTTTTTGAATTATGTTATGCTGTTTTTCTCTGGAACCTACATTCATATCTGTTGTCAGACAAAAATCTATTTTGTGAAGGGTTGTTAGTGTTTGATTGCCTCTTATCATGGATTATATACACATTGTTTCATGAAGTTTTGCTCAAGAGATCACTTGTAACATCCAGTATTCCTCAGCAGTTTCAGTCTGAGAAATGGGACATTCTTTACCCCACATTTTATAGATTTTGGATAATAGTATGTGTGCTTTTTTCCCCCAAGGCTAGGAGTAGGGGATATACTTGCCAGAAGCCATTGTGAGCCCAGAAACACAACAGCATGCTTATTTTAAATGATAGACCAAATTATTCCTGTTCGTGATCAAAAAAATTAACATTTAAAAATATTTCAATTTGGAGAATTTGGGAAGAATTATCAGCACATTTGAGATGTGGGAGGAGTGTTATATTTTATTGTAAAGTCATTTGCTAAATTATTTATCCCTGTTGTTTCTGACATCTTATTAAATACAGAAGTGTATTTAAGTCTTAATATTAGAGAAAAGAGATTGCACTGTTAGCCAATCAGCTACCCTTTTATATTTGCCTGATATGTTGAAGCATTCCCTGGCATCAGTCTTTCAATAGATTGAAATTAATATCTC